>NW_026016012.1:0-32525 GCF_020379485.1 Brassica napus | reverse complement strand
CACTTTCAAATCAGGTGATTCCAGTTCCCAGTTTGGGGAATAGCACAGCTTCTTCGTCGTTCCAATCAAAACAGGATGAATCACTTTGTGAGGGGAAGCTTGATTGGATACATAAAGTGGTGGAGAATCACCAGGAAGTTGAATAAATCTCATAGGAGTTGGATGAAGAAGTTATCCCAATTTCAAATTAGGTGATTCCAGTTTCCAGTTTGGGAATAGCACAGCTTCTTCGTCGTTCCAATCAAACCAGGATGAATCACTTTGTGAGAAGCTTGATTTGGATACATAAAGTGGTGGAGAATCACCAGGAAGTTGAATAAATCTCATAGGAGTTGGGATGAAGAAGTTATCCCACTTTCAAATCAGGTGATTCCAGTTTCCCAGTTTGGGAATAGCACAGCTTCTTCGTCGTTCCAATCAAACCAGGATGAATCACTTTGTGAGAAGCTTGATTTGGATACATAAAGTGGTGGAGAATTACCAGGAAGTTGAATAAATCTCATAGGAGTTGGCATGAAGAAGTTATCCCACTTTCAAATCAGGTGATTCCAGTTTCCCAGTTGGGAATAGCAGCTTCTTCGTCGTTCCAATCAAACCAGGATGAATCACTTTGTGAGAAGCTTGATTTGGATACATAAAGTGGTGGAGAATCACCAGGAAGTTGAATAAATCTCATAGGAGTGGGATGAAGAAGTTATCCCACTTTCAAATCAGGTGATTCCAGTTTCCCAGTTTGGGAATAGCACAGCTTCTTCGTCGTTCCAATCAAACCAGATGAATCACTTTGTGAGAAGCTTGATTTGGATACATAAAGTGGTGGAGAATCACCAGGAAGTTGAATAAATCTCATAGGAGTTGGCATGAAGAAGTTATCCCACTTTCAAATCAGGTGATTCCAGTTTCCCAGTTTGGGAATAGCACAGCTTCATCGTCGTTCCAATCAAACCAGGATGAATCACTTTGTGAGAAGCTTGATTTGGATACATAAAGTGGTGGGAGAATCACCAGGAAGTTGAATAAATCTCATAGGAGTGGGATGAAGAAGTTATCCCACTTTCAAATCAGGTGATTCCAGTTTCCCAGTTTGGGAATAGCACAGCTTCTTCGTCGTTCCAATCAAACCAGGATGAATCACTTGTGAGAAGCTTGATTTGGATACATAAAGTGGTGGAGAATCACAGGAAGTTGAATAAATCTCATAGGAGTTGGGATGAAGAAGTTATCCCACTTTCAAATCAGGTGATTCCAGTTTCCCAGTTTGGGAATAGCACAGCTCTTCGTCGTTCCAATCAAACCAGGATGAATCACTTTGTGAGAAGCTTGATTTGGATACATAAAGTGGTGGAGAATCACCAGGAAGTTGAATAAATCTCATAGGAGTTGGGATGAAGAAGTTATCCCACTTTCAAATCAGGTGATTCCAGTTTCCAGTTTGGGAATAGCACAGCTTCTTCGTCGTTCCAATCAAACCAGGATGAATCACTTTGTGAGAAGCTTGATTTGGATACATAAAGTGGTGGAGAATCACCAGGAAGTTGAATAAATCTCATAGGAGTTGGCATGAAGAAGTTATCCCACTTTCAAATCAGGTGATTCCAGTTTCCCAGTTTGGGAATAGCACAGCTTCTTCGTCGTTCCAATCAAACCAGGATGAATCATTTGTGAGAAGCTTGATTTGGATACATAAAGTGGTGGAGAATCACCAGGAAGTTGAATAAATCTCATAGGAGTTGGGATGAAGAAGTTATCCCACTTTCAAATCAGGTGATTCCAGTTTCCCAGTTTGGGAATAGCACAGCTTCTTCGTCGTGCCAATCAAACCAGGATGAATCACTTTGTGAGAAGCTGATTTGGATACATAAGTGGTGGAGAATCACCAGGAAGTTGAATATAAATCTCATAGGAGTTGGCATGAAGAAGTTATCCACTTTCAAATCAGGTGATTCCAGTTTCCCAGTTTGGGAATAGCACAGCTTCTTCGTCGTTCAATCAAACCAGGATGAATCCTTTGGAGAAGCTTGATTTGGATACATAAAGTGGTGGAGAATCACCAGGAAGTTGAATAATCTCATAGGAGTTGGCATGAAGAAGTTATCCCACTTTCAAATCAGGTGATTCCAGTTTCCCAGTTTGGGAATAGCACAGCTTCTTCGTCGTTCCAATCAAACCAGGATGAATCACTTTGTGAGAAGCTTGATTTGGATACATAAAGTGAGTGGTGGGAGAATCACCAGGAAGTTGAATAAATCTCATAGGAGTTGGGATGAAAAGTTATCCCACTTTCAAATCAGGGTGATTCCAGTTTCCCAGTTTGGGAATAGCACAGCTTCTTCGTCGTTCCAATCAAACCAGGATGAATCACTTTGTGAAGCTTGATTTGGATACATAAAGTGGGTGGAGAATCACCAGGAAGTTGAATAAATCTCATAGGAGTTGGGATGAAGAAGTTATCCCACTTTCAAATCAGGTGATTCCAGTTCCCAGTTGGGAATAGCACAGCTTCATCGTCGTTCCAATCAAACCAGATGAATCACTTTGTGAGAAGCTTGATTTGGATACATAAAGTGGTGGAGAATCACCAGGAAGTTGAATAAATCTCATAGGAGTTGGGATGAAGAAGTTATCCCACTTTCAAATCAGGTGATTCCAGTTTCCCAGTTTGGGAATAGCACAGCTTCTTCGTCGTTCCAATCAACCAGGATGAATCACTTTGTGAGAAGCTTGATTTGGATACATAAAGTGGTGGAGAATCACCAGGAAGTTGAATAAATCTCATAGGAGTTGGGATGATGAAGAGTTATCCCACTTTCAAATCAGGTGATTCCAGTTTCCCAGTTTGGGAATAGCACAGCTTCTTCGTCGTGCAATCAAACCAGGATGAATCACTTTGTGAGAAGCTTGATTTGGATACATAAAGTGGTGGAGAATCACCAGGAAGTTGAATAAATCTCATAGGAGTTGGCATGAAGAAGTTATCCCACTTTCAAATCAGGTGATTCCAGTTTCCCAGTTTGGGAATAGCACAGCTTCATCGTCGTTCCAATCAAACCAGGATGAATCACTTTGTGAGAGAGGCTTGATATGGATACATAAAGTGGTGGAGAATCACCAGGAAAGAATAAATCTCATAGGAGTTGGATGAAGAAGTTATCCCACTTTCAAATCAGGTGATTCCAGTTTCCCAGTTTGGGAATAGCACAGCTTCTTCGTCGTTCCAATCAAACCAGGATGAATCACTTTGTGAGAAGCTTGATTTGGATACATAAAGTGGTGGAGAATCACCAGGAAGTTGAATAAATCTCATAGGAGTGGGCATGAAGAAGTTATCCCACTTTCAAATCAGGTGATTCCAGTTTCCCAGTTTGGGAATAGCACAGCTTCTTCGTCGTTCCAATCAAACCAGGATGAATCACTTTGTGAGAAGTTTGATTGGATACATAAAGTGGTGGAGAATCACCAGGAAGTTGAATAAATCTCATAGGAGTTGGCATGAAGAAGTTATCCCACTTTCAAATCAGGTGATTCCAGTTTCCCAGTTTGGGAATAGCACAGCTTCATCGTCGTTCCAATCAAACCAGGATGAATCACTTGTGAGAAGCTTGATTTGGATACATAAAGTGGTGGAGAATCACCAGGAAGTTGAAATAAATCTCATAGGAGTTGGGATGAAGAAGTTATCCCACTTTCAAATCAGGTGATTCCAGTTTCCCAGTTTGGGAATAGCACAGCTTCATCGTCGTTCCATCAAACCAGGATGAATCACTTTGTAAGAAGCTTGATTGGGATACATAAAGTGGGGAGAATCACCAGGAAGTTGAATAAATCTCATAGGAGTTGGATGAAGAAGTTATCCCACTTTCAAATCAGGTGATTCCAGTTTCCCAGTTTGGGAAATACACAGCTTCTTCGTCGTTCCAATCAAACCAGGATGAATCACTTTGTGAGAAGCTTGATTTGGATACATAAAGTGGTGGAGAATCACCAGGAAGTTGAATAAATCTCATAGGAGTTGGGATGAAGAAGAAGTTATCCCAATTTCAAATCAGGTGATTCCAGTTTCCAAGTTTGGGAATAGCACAGCTTCTTTGTCGTTCCAATCAAACCAGGATGAATCACTTTGTGAGAAGCTTGAATTGGATACATAAAGTGGTGGAGAATCACCAGGAAGTGAATAATAAATCTCATAGGAGTTGGGATGAAGAAGTTATCCCACTTTCAAATCAGGTGATTCCAGTTTCCCAGTTGGGAATAGCACAGCTTCATCGTCGTTCCAATCAAAACCAGGATGAATCACTTTGTGAGAAGCTTGATTGGATACATAAAGTGGTGGAGAATCACCAGGAAGTTGAATAAATCTCATAGGAGTTGGGATGAAGAAGTTATCCCACTTTCAAATCAGGTGATTCCAGTTTTCCCAGTTTGGGAATAGCACAGCTTTCTTCGTCGTTCCAATCAAACCAGGATGAATCACTTTGTGAGAAGCTTGATTTGGATACATAAAGTGGTGGAGAATCACCAGGAAGTTGAATAAATCTCATAGGAGTTGGATTGAAGAAGAGTTATCCCACTTTCAAATCAGGTGATTCAGTTCCCAGTTTGGGAATAGCACAGCTTCTTCGTCGTTCCAATCAAACCAGGATGAATCACTTTGTGAGAAGCTTGATTTGGATACATAAAGTGGTGGAGAATCACCAGGAAGTTGAATAAATCTCATAGGAGTGGCGATGAAGAAGTTATCCCACTTTCAAATCAGGTGATTCCAGTTTCCCAGTTGGGAATAGCACACTTCTTCGTCGTTCCATCAAACCAGGATGAATCACTTTTGAGAAGCTTGATTTGGATACATAAGTGGTGGAGAATCACCAGGAAGTTGAATAAATCTCATTGGGAGTTGGGATGAAGAAGTTATCCCACTTTCAAATTAGGTGATTCCAGTTTCCCAGTTTGGGAATAGCACAGCTTCTTCGTCGTTCAATCAAACCAGGATGAATCATTGTGAGAAGCTTGATTTGGATAATAAAGTGGTGGAGAATCACAGGAAGTTGAATAAATCTCATAGGAGTTGGATGAAGAAGTTATCCCACTTTCAAATCAGGTGATTCCAGTTTCCCAGTTTGGAATAGCACAGCTTCTTCGTCGTTCCAATCAAACCAGGATGAATCACTTTGTGAGAAGCTTGATTGAATAATAAAGTGGTGGAGAATCACCATGAAGTTGAATAAATCTCATAGGAGTTGGCGTGAAGAAGTTATCCCACTTTCAAATCAGGTGATTCCAGTTTCCCAGTTTGGGAATAGCACAGCTTCATCGTCGTTCCAGTCAAACCAGGATGAATCACTTTGTGAGAAGCTTGATTTGGATACATAAAATGGTGGAGAATCACCAGGAAGTAGAATAAATCTCATAGGAGTTGGGATGAAGAAGTTATCCCACTTTCAAATCAGGTGATTCCAGTTTCCAGTTTGGGAATAGCACAGCTTCATCGTTGTTCCAATCAAACCAGGATGAATCACTTTGTGAGAAGCTTGATTTGGATACATAAAGTGGTGGAGAATCACCAGGAAGTTGAATAAATCTCATAGGAGATGGAGAGAAGTTATCCCAATTCAAATCAGGTGATTCCAGTTTCCCAGTTGGGATATCACAGCTTCATCGTCGTTCCAATCAAACCAGGATGAATCACTTTGTGAGAAGCTTGATTTGAATACAAAAGTGGTGGAGAATCACCAGGAAATTGAATAAATCTCATAGGAGTTGGGATGAAGAAGTTATCCCACTTTCAAATCAGTTTATTCCAGTTTCCCAGTTTGGGAACAAGCACAGCTTCATTCGTGTTCCAGTCAAACCAGGATGAATCACTATGTGGAGAAGCTTGATTTGGATACATAAGTGGTGTAGAATCACCAGGAAGTGAATAAATCTCATGGAGTTGGATGATGAAGAAGTTATCCCACTTTCAAATTAGGTGATTCCAGTTCCCAGTTTGGGAATAGCACAGCTTCTTCGTCGTTCCAATCAAACCAGGATGAATCACTTGTGAGAAGCTTGTTGATTGGATACATAAAGTGGTGGAGAATCACCAGGAAGTTGAATAATAAATCTCATAGGAGTTGGCGTGAAGAAGTTATCCCACTTTCAAATCAGGTGATTCCAGTTTCCCAGTTTGGGAATAGCACAGCTTCATCGTCGTTCCAGTAAAACCAGGATGAATCACTTTGTGAAAAGCTTGATTTAAATACATTAAGTGGTGAAGAATCACCAGGAAGTTGAATAAATCTCATTGGAGTTGGGATGAAGAAGTTATCCCACTTTCAAATCAGGTGATTCCAGTTTCCCAGTTTGGGAATAGCACAGCTTCTTCGTCGTTCCAATCAAACCAGGATGAATAACTTTGTGAGAAGCTTGATTTGAATACATAAAGTGGTGGAGAATCACCAGGAAGTTGAATAAATCTCATAGGAGTTGGGATGAAGAAGTTATCCCAATTTCAAATCAAATGATTCCAGTTTCCCAGTTTGGGAACAGCACAGCTTCATCGTCGTTCCAGTCAAACCAGGATGAATCACTTTGTGAGAAGCTTGATTTGGATACATTAAGTGGTGTAGAATCACCAGGAAGTTGAATAAATCTCATTGGAGTTGGGAGATGAAGAAGATCCCACTTTCAATCAGGTGATTCCAGTTCCCAGTTTGGGAATAGCACAGCTTCTTCGTCGTTCCAATCAACCAGGATGAATCACTTGTGAGAAGCTGATTTGAATACATAAAGTGGTGGAGAATCACCAGGAAGTTGAATAAATCTCATAGGAGTTGGCGTGAAGAAGTTATCCCACTTTCAAATCAGGTGATTCCAGTTTCCCAGTTTGGGAATAGCACAGCTTCATCGTCGTTCCAGTCAAACCAGGATGAATAACTTTGTGAGAAGCTTGATTTGGATACATTAAGTGGTGAAGAATCACCAGGAAGTTGAATAAAGCTCATTGGAGTTGGGATGTATGATTTTTAAAGAGATCTCTACTCTGGTAGTATGTGTGTGTGTATAAGCTTCAATGAAGAATGATTAGAGCTTGTTCTAGGTGATATATAGAAAAGGATTAGTGAGAGTGTTTATGAGTATGTGAGAGACTTAAGAACAGAGATTAAGAGACTTAAGAGACTAGAGAGAAACTGAGAGAATAAGAGACTGAAGATTAGAGAAGGAGAAGGGAAACCCCCTTACTCACTTAGTCTTTACAAATCGACATCCTTAAGCCTTTATACTAGCATTACAACTTAGAAAACCCTAGCTAAGAGATAAGGTAATAAGGGTGGAGATCTTCTGGTTTGAATTGGATGCTTCAGATCACTCTTGGTGCTTTACTAGCTGTTTGTATGCGCCTGATTGGATGAGGGAAAGTATGGTGAGGAGAGCTTGTGTATCTGCCCTTTTAACTGTCCAGATACACAACCTTGCTTGCTCTTCCTTTCCAGCTGTAGCCAGCCTGTCGTGGACCATTCTAACCAATCCATACTTCCCATACTTGGCGCCAACTCTTGTTTGAATCTTCTTGCCACCAAAGCATCTTCTTGATTCCATTTGATGCTTCTCACTATCCCGGACTTTGCACATTCATATTACAGCTTCTACTTGGCTGTACGGACTTGCCATAACCGTACACCAATGCCCTATATTTGCACAGCCCTCAAATAGCTTCAAATGGTCGAGTCCATCAGTCTTGAGTTGATCATGTCCGTACAGGCCGTACCATCCGTACGGCCGTCCGTACCGGCCTCGCCCTTAAGCTCCCAAACTCCTCCAAAGATCTCCCAACTCTGATTACTACTCTTCTTGATCACTATCTTATCTTTGTACTGACTTCACATCTCTTCTGAAGCTTCATAGAACCCTTCTTAACATCTTCTAGAGCTTGCCCTATTATTGTACAAGCTCCATCTTCTCTTCAGTTCAACACTCCCCCTCAAGCTTGACTTTAGGAGATCCTAAGCCAAGCTTGGAACTCTGAAGAGTCTCCCTCATTAAAAACCTTACAAGGAAAACCCATTGGGACAAAACCTTGCAAGGAAAAAGAGTAGAGCTCTTCAAAGCCTAGGGATTAGCCAGTGAGCTCTTGTGCCTTAGAACCAGTGTGGTTGGACACAAGAAGCTCTGGATCACGGCCTAACAGGTGCAGCAACTCTTCACAGCTTTGCGCACACTTCACACTTCACACTTCAGCTTCACCTCTTCATGGAACCGGTTTGAAGTCTCCCCCTCTCAACTGACTTCACAGCCATCTTAGAGAAGCTAGGACACGACCAGATCATCTTCAAAACACTAGTGAGGCTGATCAACACTTCACACACGGCTTGCCCTCTTCATAGAACTGGTTTGGATCTCCCCCTCTCAACAGACTTCTCAGCCATTTTAGAGAAGCTAGGAACTGACCAGGAACATCTTTAGTGAGGCTCAAGCAATGGTACCTGATACATTATCCCAAAGGTGCATCAGTACCTATCAAAAACAAGAAAATGAATATCCTGCATCACACTTGATGCACACAATCTCACAATCATAATCATCTTAAGTATCTTTTCAAGCACAAGCAATGAATAAGATGAATGAAAAAGATTGAAAAGAGTTTTAAAAGTCTAAGGGAACTTCCCTTGTGTTTTTGTGAGTTTCCAAACTCTCTCAATGCACCATCTTCATGGCATCATCAACTTCTTGGAAAGGCAGAATGGATTCATCAGCTTCTCCTCAATCACCTCTCATTGAAGCTGCATTGATGGAGAGCCTTCTTCCTCACTTGCCAAGGCTGCTCTGAACAGCCTCTTGCCTAGACACGTCACTGACTTGGTCCGGTTGATGATCCTTGTAGAAGCCTTTGCAAAGACTTGTTACTGACCATGGATCATATGCATTAAGACTCCCCCTCAAGCTTAGAACCGAGACTAGAAGGAGCTAAGCTTGTGATGATCCTAAGCATCTCCATGGTCTAATAACTATCATCTTTTATGATAGCTTTCTTCTTGTGAGTTTTCTCTCTTCCTTAACCAGGAACTAGGGTGTTTGAATCACCATAGAGAGTCTCACAAGACACACCTCTCATTGCATAATGACCCATGCTACACTTCCTGTAGACTAAGGACTAGATATGTCCAATGGTATTATGCAATGGCCATCTCTCATTGCATACTCAATCACACTACACTTCCTGTAGATTATGGACTAACATGTCCTAGTGATGATATGCAATGGCACAAGACCTTTGTCTCTACATTCTTGGTTGATGGCGAGTTACATGTATCACTTCCCTTGTGTACCTAACACCACCAAACTCAATGCAAGATCAGATCATCCCATTGGGATCAAACCAAGATCATCCATCCTGTTTGATCACCAATGCCACAATAATATATGATACTTGAAACAAGCTAGACAATCAAGACAATAAGCAAAGACAATCAATTCAGTTTTTTTTTTTTTTTTTTTAAATGCAACAATAGATGAATGCATTAGGTTACACTCACTATATGAATGAAACAGATTCAATCCAAAATGGAACACAAGTCTAGATGATACTTCTGCAATTAAGGCGACAAGAGAGACTCAATTCATGCTTATGCTCACTAGTTTTATCAAGGCCAATGATACAAGTAGCTTAGACATACTTCTAAATGCTTATAAGACATCACTGATGGATTTAACTATGGCATAGCAACACTCAGAACTGGACTGAGTCAAGACAAGCAGATTTCAATTTCTAACAAATTTAGGCTCATTTTTAAATGCATTACTACATGAATGCACAATCTTAAAGCATTAGCTATATGAATGCAACAGGTTCAATCCATGAGTAATATTAAAGCTCTGCACAACAATTTCAATCAGAACCAATGATGCAAGCAACTTAGACAATATGAGATATGATTATGTATGCAAAATAACTTATCAATTATGATGCAAGCAGCAGAGACATTCTACTCAATTCTACAACACATTCATGATGATTCAAGCTATGACAATACTCAAGACAATGCAATAAACAAAACATGAGATTCTGGGACTCTAGACACCACTCACAGCACAATAAATAAAGACACAAGTTCTTATTAAGGGTTAGGAGGTTTGCTTACAAACAAGAGATCCGAGCTGATCTCTTGAACCTCCATGGGCACGGTTCACTTGAACTCGGCAGGTTTGATGCTTGGATTCAGTATCCAACACCTTTCCTTGGTGTGCCCATCCCTCTTGCAATGCTCACTCTCCAAGCATCTCACACCAGAAGCTTATTGAGTAGCTTTCTTCTTCCCTCTACTTCGGCTGGATCACTCCATGATCAGCTTGCAATGGTCTTGGTTTACATTGCATCACCCTCCTGGTGATGCTCTTTCTTTGCATGTCGACTGTCCTCTCTACACTCATCTGATGTCTAGGCTATGGTGACTAAACCACCATGGACAGAACCATAAGTCATCTCTCCATTGTCACAACATCCTCTCTACCCTCTTTGGAGCAGGCTGTGGACTTCCCACAGAATGTTGGCAACCGGCTTCATTTTACCATTCTATTGTAATAATAAGGAGGAAACAGGTCTTGAACTTTAGCTCTTCAGGTTGTTCATTTGAATCCCCACTGCAAGATTGAGACCGAGACTGAGCCTCAATGAACTTCAAGACCAGGAGCACATCACCCTAACAGCTGCGCTTAAATCACTGATCCACCCTTCTGCCTTCAGCTTCAAGTACCCTCAGATCACCGGCCTTCCTCATGGCATAGGTGGTGACCTTCTTCTTCTTGTGTGCCTTGAACCAGGAGCTCAACAACCTCGTGGCCTGCGCTTCTTAAACCGGCTTCTACACACAAGAACCTTCCATTGCTCCACACAATGGTTGGTCTTCCGCTTGTATGTCTTGAACCAGGAGCTCAACAAACTCGTGGCCTGCGCTTCTTAAACCAGCTTCTACACACAAGTATCTTCCCATTGCTCCACACAATGGTTCAAGTCTTTTCTTGGATAGGTGGTGAGCAGAGAACACTTCTTGTGAACCTGAAACACCACTCAAACTCCAGCAAGGATAAGACACAAGAGTATTGGGATCAATCCTTGATTAATCATCAAGTTTGATTCCCAATCTCACAAGCAATGCAACAGATAGACACAAGGCATTATCAAGTTCTATTCTTTGCAAGCTAGCTCTCTAAGAACAAGCAAGATCCTAACAGATTCAAGACAAGTTACTTAGGCACTTTTAAAAACTTCTTTACTCAGCACTTTAGACATGAATCTAATGCCTCAATGTAAGACAGCCACAAGACTATATGCAACAACTTTAAATTCAGTTTCAATCCATGTATGCAAGCAGATTCAGTTAATCACTCTAAGCATCACTATGAAACGAAGCTAAGCATATTAATCACATTCAGTCACCAAACAAAGCTCTTAAAGTATCCTGGGACAGATTCTAAACATTTTAATTTATCAATCTTTAACAGTCCTCAGGTTTTCAATCACATCACACATTACAACCAGTCAACAACACAAGCTCATTATCAAGAGGGTTTTAAAATCGCTTACACAAGGAACCAGGTTGGTTCCTTAAACCTCCAAGGGGACTGGCCATGGCTTTTGTTGAATCTGAGAGTCTGGATAGTCACCCACCTCCTACTCCTTCAGTTCATGGCCACCTTCTTGTTTCTCCAACTCAAAGACTCCTCCTTTCTTCAAGTCTTCTAGGCGCCATCATCTTGACAGCTTTCATGATGAACCGGGTGAAGAAAGCTCTTGGAGGAGGCGCCTTGGATGAGGTTCGTGAGTCCTCTCCATACACTTCTGCTTCCAATGAGTCTCTCCATCAGTATAGACAGGAGAAAGGATAAGAGACACGCCCTTCAGTCTTCTTCTCATGGAGAAACTGAACTCGGATGGGAATGTCTTCAAGGGTTGGATTTGAGCTGAGGGTAGAGCTTGTGTTGTGCGGAAGCTACAGCTCAGGTTCTGATGAACCTGGCTCTGATACCATATGATTTTTAAAGAGATCTCTACTCTGGTAGTATGTGTGTGTGTATAAGCTTCAATGAAGAATGATTAGAGCTTGTTCTAGGTGATATATAGAAAAGGATTAGTGAGAGTGTTTATGAGTATGTGAGAGACTTAAGAACAGAGATTAAGAGACTTAAGAGACTAGAGAGAAACTGAGAGAATAAGAGACTGAAGATTAGAGAAGGAGAAGGGAAACCCCCTTACTCACTTAGTCTTTACAAATCGACATCCTTAAGCCTTTATACTAGCATTACAACTTAGAAAACCCTAGCTAAGAGATAAGGTATAAGGGTGGAGATCTTCTGGTTTGAATTGGATGCTTCAGATCACTCTTGGTGCTTTACTAGCTGTTTGTATGCGCCTGATTGGATGAGGGAAAGTATGGTGAGGAGAGCTTGTGTATCTGCCCTTTTAACTGTCCAGATACACAACCTTGCTTGCTCTTCCTTTCCAGCTGTAGCCAGCCTGTCGTGGACCATTCTAACCAATCCATACTTCCCATACTTGGCGCCAACTCTTGTTTGAATCTTCTTGCCACCAAAGCATCTTCTTGATTCCATTTGATGCTTCTCACTATCCCGGACTTTGCACATTCATATTACAGCTTCTCCTTGGCTGTACGGACTTGCCATAACCATACACCAATGCCCTATATTTGCACAGCCCTCAAATAGCTTCAAATGGTCGAGTCCATCAGTCTTGAGTTGATCATGTCCGTACAGGCCGTACCATCCGTACGGCCGTCCGTACCGGCCTCGCCCTTAAGCTCCCAAACTCCTCCAAAGATCTCCCAACTCTGATTACTACTCTTCTTGATCACTATCTTATCTTTGTACTGACTTCACATCTCTTCTGAAGCTTCATAGAACCCTTCTTAACATCTTCTAGAGCTTGCCCTATTATTGTACAAGCTCCATCTTCTCTTCAGTTAAACAGGATGAAGAAGTTATCCCACTTTCAAATCAGGTGATTCCAGTTTCCCAGTTTGGGAATAGCACAGCTTCTTCGTCGTTCCAATCAAACCAGGATGAATCACTTTGTGAGAAGCTTGATTTGAATACATAAAGTGGTGGAGAATCACCAGGAAGTTGAATAAATCTCATAGGAGTTGGGATGAAGAAGTTATCCCACTTTCAAATCAGGTGATTCCAGTTTCCCAGTTTGGGAATAGCACAGCTTCTTCGTCGTTCCAATCAAACCAGGATGAATCACTTTGTGAGAAGCTTGATTTGGATACATAAAGTGGTGGAGAATCACCAGGAAGTTGAATAAATCTCATAGGAGTTGGGATGAAGAAGTTATCCCACTTTCAAATCAGGTGATTCCAGTTTCCCAGTTTGGGAATAGCACAGCTTCTTCGTCGTTCCAATCAAACCAGGATGAATCACTTTGTGAGAAGCTTGATTTGGATACATAAAGTGGTGGAGAATCACCAGGAAGTTGAATAAATCTCATAGGAGTTGGGAAAAGAAGTTATCCCACTTTCAAATCAGGTGATTCCAGTTTCCCAGTTTGGGAATAGGACAGCTTCTTCGTCGTTCCAATCAAACCAGGATGAATCACTTTGTGAGAAGCTTGATTTGGATACATAAAGTGGTGGAGAATCACCAGGAAGTTGAATAAATCTCATAGGAGTTGGGAAGAAGAAGTTATCCCACTTTCAAATCAGGTGATTCCAGTTTCCCAGTTTGGGAATAGCACAGCTTCTTCGTCGTTCCAATCAAACCAGGATGAATCACTTTGTGAGAAGCTTGATTTGGATACATAAAGTGGTGGAGAATCACCAGGAAGTTGAATAAATCTCATAGGAGTTGGGATGAAGAAGTTATCCCACTTTCAAATCAGGTGATTCCAGTTTCCCAGTTTGGGAATAGCACAGCTTCTTCGTCGTTCCAATCAAACCAGGATGAATCACTTTGTGAGAAGCTTGATTTGGATACATAAAGTGGTGGAGAATCACCAGGAAGTTGAATAAATCTCATAGGAGTTGGGATGAAGAAGTTATCCCACTTTCAAATCAGGTGATTCCAGTTTCCCAGTTTGGGAATAGCACAGCTTCTTCGTCGTTCCAATCAAACCAGGATGAATCACTTTGTGAGAAGCTTGATTTGGATACATAAAGTGGTGGAGAATCACCAGGAAGTTGAATAAATCTCATAGGAGTTGGGATGAAGAAGTTATCCCACTTTCAAATCAGGTGATTCCAGTTTCCCAGTTTGGGAATAGCACAGCTTCTTCGTCGTTCCAATCAAACCAGGATGAATCACTTTGTGAGAAGCTTGATTTGGATACATAAAGTGGTGGAGAATCACCAGGAAGTTGAATAAATCTCATAGGAGTTGGGATGAAGAAGTTATCCCACTTTCAAATCAGGTGATTCCAGTTTCCCAGTTTGGGAATAGCACAGCTTCTTCGTCGTTCCAATCAAACCAGGATGAATCACTTTGTGAGAAGCTTGATTTGGATACATAAAGTGGTGGAGAATCACCAGGAAGTTGAATAAATCTCATAGGAGTTGGGATGAAGAAGTTATCCCACTTTCAAATCAGGTGATTCCAGTTTCCCAGTTTGGGAATAGCACAGCTTCTTCGTCGTTCCAATCAAACCAGGATGAATCACTTTGTGAGAAGCTTGATTTGGATACATAAAGTGGTGGAGAATCACCAGGAAGTTGAATAAATCTCATAGGAGTTGGGATGAAGAAGTTATCCCACTTTCAAATCAGGTGATTCCAGTTTCCCAGTTTGGGAATAGCACAGCTTCTTCGTCGTTCCAATCAAACCAGGATGAATCACTTTGTGAGAAGCTTGATTTGGATACATAAAGTGGTGGAGAATCACCAGGAAGTTGAATAAATCTCATAGGAGTTGGGATGAAGAAGTTATCCCACTTTCAAATCAGGTGATTCCAGTTTCCCAGTTTGGGAATAGCACAGCTTCTTCGTCGTTCCAATCAAACCAGGATGAATCACTTTGTGAGAAGCTTGATTTGGATACATAAAGTGGTGGAGAATCACCAGGAAGTTGAATAAATCTCATAGGAGTTGGGATGAAGAAGTTATCCCACTTTCAAATCAGGTGATTCCAGTTTCCCAGTTTGGGAATAGCACAGCTTCTTCGTCGTTCCAATCAAACCAGGATGAATCACTTTGTGAGAAGCTTGATTTGGATACATAAAGTGGTGGAGAATCACCAGGAAGTTGAATAAATCTCATAGGAGTTGGGATGAAGAAGTTATCCCACTTTCAAATCAGGTGATTCCAGTTTCCCAGTTTGGGAATAGCACAGCTTCTTCGTCGTTCCAATCAAACCAGGATGAATCACTTTGTGAGAAGCTTGATTTGGATACATAAAGTGGTGGAGAATCACCAGGAAGTTGAATAAATCTCATAGGAGTTGGGATGAAGAAGTTATCCCACTTTCAAATCAGGTGATTCCAGTTTCCCAGTTTGGGAATAGCACAGCTTCTTCGTCGTTCCAATCAAACCAGGATGAATCACTTTGTGAGAAGCTTGATTTGGATACATAAAGTGGTGGAGAATCACCAGGAAGTTGAATAAATCTCATAGGAGTTGGGATGAAGAAGTTATCCCACTTTCAAATCAGGTGATTCCAGTTTCCCAGTTTGGGAATAGCACAGCTTCTTCGTCGTTCCAATCAAACCAGGATGAATCACTTTGTGAGAAGCTTGATTTGGATACATAAAGTGGTGGAGAATCACCAGGAAGTTGAATAAATCTCATAGGAGTTGGGATGAAGAAGTTATCCCACTTTCAAATCAGGTGATTCCAGTTTCCCAGTTTGGGAATAGCACAGCTTCTTCGTCGTTCCAATCAAACCAGGATGAATCACTTTGTGAGAAGCTTGATTTGGATACATAAAGTGGTGGAGAATCACCAGGAAGTTGAATAAATCTCATAGGAGTTGGGAAAAGAAGTTATCCCACTTTCAAATCAGGTGATTCCAGTTTCCCAGTTTGGGAATAGGACAGCTTCTTCGTCGTTCCAATCAAACCAGGATGAATCACTTTGTGAGAAGCTTGATTTGGATACATAAAGTGGTGGAGAATCACCAGGAAGTTGAATAAATCTCATAGGAGTTGGGATGAAGAAGTTATCCCACTTTCAAATCAGGTGATTCCAGTTTC
The DNA here is from genome assembly GCF_020379485.1 of Brassica napus. Classification (NCBI taxonomy): domain Eukaryota; kingdom Viridiplantae; phylum Streptophyta; class Magnoliopsida; order Brassicales; family Brassicaceae; genus Brassica; species Brassica napus. The sequence continues at coordinate 16,357 of NW_026016012.1, read as the reverse complement.
CCAGTTTGGGAATAGCACAGCTTCTTCGTCGTTCCAATCAAACCAGGATGAATCACTTTGTGAGAAGCTTGATTTGGATACATAAAGTGGTGGAGAATCACCAGGAAGTTGAATAAATCTCATAGGAGTTGGGATGAAGAAGTTATCCCACTTTCAAATCAGGTGATTCCAGTTTCCCAGTTTGGGAATAGCACAGCTTCTTCGTCGTTCCAATCAAACCAGGATGAATCACTTTGTGAGAAGCTTGATTTGGATACATAAAGTGGTGGAGAATCACCAGGAAGTTGAATAAATCTCATAGGAGTTGGGATGAAGAAGTTATCCCACTTTCAAATCAGGTGATTCCAGTTTCCCAGTTTGGGAATAGCACAGCTTCTTCGTCGTTCCAATCAAACCAGGATGAATCACTTTGTGAGAAGCTTGATTTGGATACATAAAGTGGTGGAGAATCACCAGGAAGTTGAATAAATCTCATAGGAGTTGGGATGAAGAAGTTATCCCACTTTCAAATCAGGTGATTCCAGTTTCCCAGTTTGGGAATAGCACAGCTTCTTCGTCGTTCCAATCAAACCAGGATGAATCACTTTGTGAGAAGCTTGATTTGGATACATAAAGTGGTGGAGAATCACCAGGAAGTTGAATAAATCTCATAGGAGTTGGGATGAAGAAGTTATCCCACTTTCAAATCAGGTGATTCCAGTTTCCCAGTTTGGGAATAGCACAGCTTCTTCGTCGTTCCAATCAAACCAGGATGAATCACTTTGTGAGAAGCTTGATTTGGATACATAAAGTGGTGGAGAATCACCAGGAAGTTGAATAAATCTCATAGGAGTTGGGATGAAGAAGTTATCCCACTTTCAAATCAGGTGATTCCAGTTTCCCAGTTTGGGAATAGCACAGCTTCTTCGTCGTTCCAATCAAACCAGGATGAATCACTTTGTGAGAAGCTTGATTTGGATACATAAAGTGGTGGAGAATCACCAGGAAGTTGAATAAATCTCATAGGAGTTGGGAAAAGAAGTTATCCCACTTTCAAATCAGGTGATTCCAGTTTCCCAGTTTGGGAATAGGACAGCTTCTTCGTCGTTCCAATCAAACCAGGATGAATCACTTTGTGAGAAGCTTGATTTGGATACATAAAGTGGTGGAGAATCACCAGGAAGTTGAATAAATCTCATAGGAGTTGGGATGAAGAAGTTATCCCACTTTCAAATCAGGTGATTCCAGTTTCCCAGTTTGGGAATAGCACAGCTTCTTCGTCGTTCCAATCAAACCAGGATGAATCACTTTGTGAGAAGCTTGATTTGGATACATAAAGTGGTGGAGAATCACCAGGAAGTTGAATAAATCTCATAGGAGTTGGGATGAAGAAGTTATCCCACTTTCAAATCAGGTGATTCCAGTTTCCCAGTTTGGGAATAGCACAGCTTCTTCGTCGTTCCAATCAAACCAGGATGAATCACTTTGTGAGAAGCTTGATTTGGATACATAAAGTGGTGGAGAATCACCAGGAAGTTGAATAAATCTCATAGGAGTTGGGATGAAGAAGTTATCCCACTTTCAAATCAGGTGATTCCAGTTTCCCAGTTTGGGAATAGCACAGCTTCTTCGTCGTTCCAATCAAACCAGGATGAATCACTTTGTGAGAAGCTTGATTTGGATACATAAAGTGGTGGAGAATCACCAGGAAGTTGAATAAATCTCATAGGAGTTGGGATGAAGAAGTTATCCCACTTTCAAATCAGGTGATTCCAGTTTCCCAGTTTGGGAATAGCACAGCTTCTTCGTCGTTCCAATCAAACCAGGATGAATCACTTTGTGAGAAGCTTGATTTGGATACATAAAGTGGTGGAGAATCACCAGGAAGTTGAATAAATCTCATAGGAGTTGGGATGAAGAAGTTATCCCACTTTCAAATCAGGTGATTCCAGTTTCCCAGTTTGGGAATAGCACAGCTTCTTCGTCGTTCCAATCAAACCAGGATGAATCACTTTGTAGAAGCTTGATTTGGATACATAAAGTGGTGGAGAATCACCAGGAAGTTGAATAAATCTCATAGGAGTTGGGATGAAGAAGTTATCCCACTTTCAAATCAGGTGATTCCAGTTTCCCAGTTTGGGAATAGCACAGCTTCTTCGTCGTTCCAATCAAACCAGGATGAATCACTTTGTAAGAAGCTTGATTTGGATACATAAAGTGGTGGAGAATCACCAGGAAGTTGAATAAATCTCATAGGAGTTGGGAAAGAAGTTATCCCACTTTCAAATCAGGTGATTCCAGTTTCCCAGTTTGGGAATAGCACAGCTTCTTCGTCGTTCCAATCAAACCAGGATGAATCACTTTGTGAGAAGCTTGATTTGGATACATAAAGTGGTGGAGAATCACCAGGAAGTTGAATAAATCTCATAGGAGTTGGGAAAAGAAGTTATCCCACTTTCAAATCAGGTGATTCCAGTTTCCCAGTTTGGGAATAGCACAGCTTCTTCGTCGTTCCAATCAAACCAGGATGAATCACTTTGTGAGAAGCTTGATTTGGATACATAAAGTGGTGGAGAATCACCAGGAAGTTGAATAAATCTCATAGGAGTTGGGATGAAGAAGTTATCCCACTTTCAAATCAGGTGATTCCAGTTTCCCAGTTTGGGAATAGCACAGCTTCTTCGTCGTTCCAATCAAACCAGGATGAATCACTTTGTGAGAAGCTTGATTTGGATACATAAAGTGGTGGAGAATCACCAGGAAGTTGAATAAATCTCATAGGAGTTGGGATGAAGAAGTTATCCCACTTTCAAATCAGGTGATTCCAGTTTCCCAGTTTGGGAATAGCACAGCTTCTTCGTCGTTCCAATCAAACCAGGATGAATCACTTTGTGAGAAGCTTGATTTGGATACATAAAGTGGTGGAGAATCACCAGGAAGTTGAATAAATCTCATAGGAGTTGGGATGAAGAAGTTATCCCACTTTCAAATCAGGTGATTCCAGTTTCCCAGTTTGGGAATAGCACAGCTTCTTCGTCGTTCCAATCAAACCAGGATGAATCACTTTGTGAGAAGCTTGATTTGGATACATAAAGTGGTGGAGAATCACCAGGAAGTTGAATAAATCTCATAGGAGTTGGGATGAAGAAGTTATCCCACTTTCAAATCAGGTGATTCCAGTTTCCCAGTTTGGGAATAGCACAGCTTCTTCGTCGTTCCAATCAAACCAGGATGAATCACTTTGTGAGAAGCTTGATTTGGATACATAAAGTGGTGGAGAATCACCAGGAAGTTGAATAAATCTCATAGGAGTTGGGATGAAGAAGTTATCCCACTTTCAAATCAGGTGATTCCAGTTTCCCAGTTTGGGAATAGCACAGCTTCTTCGTCGTTCCAATCAAACCAGGATGAATCACTTTGTGAGAAGCTTGATTTGGATACATAAAGTGGTGGAGAATCACCAGGAAGTTGAATAAATCTCATAGGAGTTGGGATGAAGAAGTTATCCCACTTTCAAATCAGGTGATTCCAGTTTCCCAGTTTGGGAATAGCACAGCTTCTTCGTCGTTCCAATCAAACCAGGATGAATCACTTTGTGAGAAGCTTGATTTGGATACATAAAGTGGTGGAGAATCACCAGGAAGTTGAATAAATCTCATAGGAGTTGGGAAAAGAAGTTATCCCACTTTCAAATCAGGTGATTCCAGTTTCCCAGTTTGGGAATAGGACAGCTTCTTCGTCGTTCCAATCAAACCAGGATGAATCACTTTGTGAGAAGCTTGATTTGGATACATAAAGTGGTGGAGAATCACCAGGAAGTTGAATAAATCTCATAGGAGTTGGGATGAAGAAGTTATCCCACTTTCAAATCAGGTGATTCCAGTTTCCCAGTTTGGGAATAGCACAGCTTCTTCGTCGTTCCAATCAAACCAGGATGAATCACTTTGTGAGAAGCTTGATTTGGATACATAAAGTGGTGGAGAATCACCAGGAAGTTGAATAAATCTCATAGGAGTTGGGATGAAGAAGTTATCCCACTTTCAAATCAGGTGATTCCAGTTTCCCAGTTTGGGAATAGCACAGCTTCTTCGTCGTTCCAATCAAACCAGGATGAATCACTTTGTGAGAAGCTTGATTTGGATACATAAAGTGGTGGAGAATCACCAGGAAGTTGAATAAATCTCATAGGAGTTGGGAAAAGAAGTTATCCCACTTTCAAATCAGGTGATTCCAGTTTCCCAGTTTGGGAATAGGACAGCTTCTTCGTCGTTCCAATCAAACCAGGATGAATCACTTTGTGAGAAGCTTGATTTGGATACATAAAGTGGTGGAGAATCACCAGGAAGTTGAATAAATCTCATAGGAGTTGGGATGAAGAAGTTATCCCACTTTCAAATCAGGTGATTCCAGTTTCCCAGTTTGGGAATAGCACAGCTTCTTCGTCGTTCCAATCAAACCAGGATGAATCACTTTGTGAGAAGCTTGATTTGGATACATAAAGTGGTGGAGAATCACCAGGAAGTTGAATAAATCTCATAGGAGTTGGGATGAAGAAGTTATCCCACTTTCAAATCAGGTGATTCCAGTTTCCCAGTTTGGGAATAGCACAGCTTCTTCGTCGTTCCAATCAAACCAGGATGAATCACTTTGTGAGAAGCTTGATTTGGATACATAAAGTGGTGGAGAATCACCAGGAAGTTGAATAAATCTCATAGGAGTTGGGATGAAGAAGTTATCCCACTTTCAAATCAGGTGATTCCAGTTTCCCAGTTTGGGAATAGCACAGCTTCTTCGTCGTTCCAATCAAACCAGGATGAATCACTTTGTGAGAAGCTTGATTTGGATACATAAAGTGGTGGAGAATCACCAGGAAGTTGAATAAATCTCATAGGAGTTGGGATGAAGAAGTTATCCCACTTTCAAATCAGGTGATTCCAGTTTCCCAGTTTGGGAATAGCACAGCTTCTTCGTCGTTCCAATCAAACCAGGATGAATCACTTTGTAGAAGCTTGATTTGGATACATAAAGTGGTGGAGAATCACCAGGAAGTTGAATAAATCTCATAGGAGTTGGGATGAAGAAGTTATCCCACTTTCAAATCAGGTGATTCCAGTTTCCCAGTTTGGGAATAGCACAGCTTCTTCGTCGTTCCAATCAAACCAGGATGAATCACTTTGTAAGAAGCTTGATTTGGATACATAAAGTGGTGGAGAATCACCAGGAAGTTGAATAAATCTCATAGGAGTTGGGAAAAGAAGTTATCCCACTTTCAAATCAGGTGATTCCAGTTTCCCAGTTTGGGAATAGCACAGCTTCTTCGTCGTTCCAATCAAACCAGGATGAATCACTTTGTGAGAAGCTTGATTTGGATATAAAAAGTGGTGGAGAATCACCAGGAAGTTGAATAAATCTCATAGGAGTTGGCGAAAAGAAGTTATCCCACTTTCAAATCAGGTGATTCCAGTTTCCCAGTTTGGGAATAGCACAGCTTCTTCGTCGTTCCAATCAAACCAGGATGAATCTAATGAGATCCTAGGACCCTTCTCTGGATGGTTTGGATAGATCCTTGTATAAACGAATCAAAGACTCAAGTTTATCAAGGCTGGGGATCGAATGGTGACACAAGAGGCTGCGGAAAGGCTCCTTGATACTCCTAGGCTTAGATCGGATATGACACACCTTTCTAAAGCCCTTGGGCGTTGGATATTACACACCAACAGACTGGATATTACACACCAGACACTCTCTTAACTCGTGAAAGCAAGGGAGAAGAAAACACAAAGGTTTTAAGTAAAAGAAACTTGATAGATGCTAGGGTTGCCGAGTTACACATATATATAGTGAAAGGCTTGGAACAGGCTCCAAGCATTTCGAAATTAAAGGAACAGGCTCCTCCAATTAATGTAGAAATAAAGACACAACTTAGATAGAGTTTTCGAAAATGAAAGACATAAATACTTAGAAATAAAGATAGCATAAGGTTCTTCATGTGGTTTGGTCCGAGAGTATCAACTAGGTGATAAGATAGCAAGACTATGGCCTCGTTAAAAACCTATCATTGCAAAACCCAATGGGACAAAAACAATGATAGGAAAAGAGCACACATAGCTTGCTAGCCTAGATGATACTCAACTTGATGGTAAGATGGCTTGAATGGTGATAAGCGTATCTTGAAGTATCAAGCTTCCTCCAAGACATTCTTCTTGCTCCAAGGACTTCCTGATTAGTCCTCCAATAGCTTCTTTGAGTTTCCTAGCTCTGGCTCGAGTCATGGGACCTTTAGGAATGGTTAAGACCTCATCTTCTTCAGCTGGTTCATCTCTAAACTCGCCATCTCTATCTCCATCAGCTGGCTGGTCCATGATCATATCATCCCCTCCCTCTTGAAAAGGATTTGACCTCAAATCAGGTTCATCTGCAATAAAAGGGATCAAGTCAGTAACATTGAAGCTATTACTCACATCATACTTACCTTGGAGATCAATCTTGTAGGCATTGTTGCTGATCTTCTTTGTGATCTCAAAAGGTCCATCAATTCTTGGCATAAGCTTTGACTTCCTCTCATTAGGAAACCTCTCTTTTCTCAAATGAACCCAAACTTTATCACCCTCTTTAAAGACCATCTCACGCCTTCCTTTGTTGGCATGCTTGACATACTGCTTAGTTTTCTCTTCAATGTTGAGCCTAGCTTGCTCGTGGAGTTGTTTCACCATCTCTGCCTTCTTTTTGCCATCCAAACTGACCCTTTCACACTCAGGTAAAGGAATTAAATCCAAAGGAGAGGTGGGATTGAACCCATAAACAATTTCAAAGGGTGAAAACTTAGAAGCAGAATGCACAGCATGATTATATGCAAATTCACAATGTGGCAGATAGTCTTCCCAAGATTTCAGATTCTTTTTAATGAATGCACGCAAGAGTGTTCCTAGAGTTCTATTAACTACTTCAGTCTGTCCATCAGTTTGCGGATGACAAGTAGTGGAGAACAACAACTTAGTGCCTAGCTTAGACCAAAGAGTTTTCCAAAAATAACTAAGAAACTTAGTATCTCTATCAGAAACTATGGTCCTAGGCATGCCATGTAAACGCACAATCTCCTTAAAGAACAGATTAGCTACATGCAATGCATCATCAGTTTTGTGACATGCTATGAAATGTGCCATTTTTGAGAACCTGTCAACAACAACAAAGATAGAATCCTTCCCAGTCCTAGTTCTAGGCAATCCAACAATGAAATCCATAGATATGTCATTCCAAGGATGATAAGGAATAGGGAGAGGAGTATACAAACCGTGAGACTGAACCTTAGACTTAGCTTGCTTGCAAGTTGCACATCTCTCACATAGTTTCTCCACATCACTTTTCATCCGAGGCCAAAAGAAATGATCCTGCAAGGTTTTAAGAGTCTTTGCAATACCAAAGTGACCCATGAGACTTCCTCCATGTGATTCCCTAACAAACAAATCTCTCAAAGAGCAATTAGGCACACACAGTCTATTATCATAAAAGAGGAATCCATCATGTCTAAAATAATGTCCAGCAGCAAATTTCTCACAAGAGTTATAAGCTTCTTTAAAATCTGGATCAGATTCATACATCTCTTTAATCTGCTCAAAACCTAACAGCTTAGCATCAAGAGTGTTTAAGAGAACATACCTTCGAGATAGTGCATCAGCAACTATGTTTTCTTTACCTTGTTTGTACTTGATGACATAAGGAAATGTCTCAATGAACTCAACCCACCTTGCGTGTCTTTTGCTGAGTTTGTTCTGTCCTTTGAGGTATTTGAGAGACTCATGATCTGTGTGTATGACAAACTCCTTAGGCCAGAGGTAGTGCTGCCAAGTCTGCAAGGCTCTCACCAAGGCATACAGTTCTTTATCATAAGTTGCATAGTTGAGGGTAGCTCCTCCAAGCTTCTCACTGAAGTATGCAATGGGTCTCTTCTCCTGCATCAATACAGCACCAATTCCAATTCCTGAAGCATCACATTCTATTTCAAAAGTTTTATTAAAATCAGGAAGTATAAGAAGAGGGGCATTAGTAAGCTTCTCTTTTAGGCATTGAAAGGCAAGTTCTTGTGCTTCTCCCCACTTGAATCCGACTTCTTTCTTGATTACTTCAGTCAAAGGAGATGCTATGGTGCTGAAGTCTTTCACAAAGCGCCTATAGAAGCCAGCAAGTCCATGGAAGCTCCTCACTTCACTCACTGTCTTAGGAATTGGCCATTCTTGTATAGCTCTTACTTTCTCCGGATCAACTTTAACCCCATCTGCACCCACAATAAAGCCTAAAAAGACCAAGTGATCCGTTCCAAAAGTACACTTCTTAAGGTTAGCAAAAAGAGATTCCTTTCTAAGCACATCAAGAACAGCTCTAAGATGTCCTATATGATCATTAAAGCTCTTACTGTATACAAGGATGTCATCAAAGTATACCACAACAAATATGCCAATGAATGATCTAAGAACATGATTCATTAATCTCATGAATGTACTAGGTGCATTGGTTAATCCAAATGGCATGACTAACCACTCATATAGACCATGTTTAGTTTTGAATGCAGTTTTCCATTCATCTCCTTCTTTCATCCTAATCTGATGGTATCCACTTTTCAAATCAATCTTAGAAAATATGCAAGAACCATGCAATTCATCAAGCATATCATCTAATCTAGGAATAGGATGGCGATACTTTACAGTGATATTGTTGATGGCTCTGCAATCAACACACATGCGCCAGCTCCCATCTTTCTTGGGCACAAGTAGCACTGGAACAGCACAAGGACTCATGCTCTCTCGGATATGCCCTTTCTCCATCAGTTCCTCCACTTGCCTTTGTAGTTCTTTGGTCTCCACCGGATTGGTTCTGTATGCTGGCCTATTGGGAAGTGTAGAACCGGGCACAAAATCAATTTGGTGCTCAATCCCTCGCACTGGTGGTAGTCCATTGGGACTATCTTCTGGAAAAACATCTTGATATTCCTGTAAAAGATTGACAAGTTCACTCGGATACTCCGGTGCAATGTTAGTAGTAGTCAAGAGGGATTCCTTATAGATAAACAAAAGAATAGGAAGGTTAGAGCAGAGAGATCTTTTAACATCACCAGACTTGGCATAGAAGTTTAGTTGCTTTGTTGATTCAGCGGGAAGATCAATCTCTTTCTTCTTTTGTAGCTGGAGCTGATCAACCTGAACTTCCTTAGGAGTCATAGGCACAAGAACTGTCTTTCTCCCTTTAAACTCAAAGGTGTGCTTGTTGGCATACCCATCATGTATCACACGTCTATCTGATTGCCACGGCCTTCCAAGGAGAATGTGTCCAGCTTCCATAGGCAACACATCACAAAGAATCTCATCTTCATATTTACCAATGGCTAAGGGAACCATAACCTGAGTAGATACTCTCATCTCGCCCTCTTCATTGAGCCATTGGAGCCTATATGGTTTAGGATGCTTCTGGACCTTCAAACCCAACTTTTTAACCATAGTCTCACTCGCAACGTTGACACAACTGCCTCCATCCACAATAAGACTACAGACCTTTCCTTGCACTAGACATCTAGTATAGAAGAGATTCTCTCTTTGCTCCATTTCTTCGGTCTTGCTTTGAAGACTCAAGGTTCTTCTAGCAACTAGCAACCTTCCAGCAACCGGGTTGGCAACATACTCCTCTTCTGAACTGTGATCTTCTTCGGCCTCTGTCTCCTCATCAGCAGATTCATATTCTCCATTGGCATGAAGGATCATCACACGTTTGTTGGTACACTCATTAGCATAGTGCCCACGTCCTTGGCACTTAAAACACTTCACATCTCTTGCACGCGAGCTTGTAGCTTCCACTTTACCCTTATCTTTGTTGTAGATGCTACTAGACTTGGCTTCTTCTTTTGGCTGTGGCTTGCTCTCCTTTTGATAGCTCGGTTTATCTTCCTTAGAGGTCTGGTATCTATTGGAACCATAGCTGCCACGCGCATGACTTCTTCTCTTAACTTGCTGCTCCACCAAGATAGCTTTGTGTAGCATCTCCTCTATCTCCAAGTAGTGTTGCATCTCCACTCTATCTTGTATCTCACGGTTGAGTCCACCAAGAAATCGTGCCATGGTAGCTTCACTGTCCTCAGATACACAAGCTCTTAGCATAAGCAACTCCATCTCTTGAAAGTATTCCTCTACAGACTTTGATCCTTGTGTGAGCAGTCTCAGCTTTTGATGAAGATCACGGTGATAATGACTTGGTACAAACCTCTTGCGCATCACAGCTTTCATCTCTGCCCATGTTTCAATGGGAAATTCACCATTGCGCCTCTTGTTTGTAACCAACTGATCCCACCAGCTCAATGCATAGTCATTGAACTCGGTAGCAGCTACTTGAATCTTCTTAGTCTCTGAGTAATGCTGACAGTTGAAAACGAGTTCGATCTTCTTCTCCCACTCAAGATAGGCATCTGGATCAGCTTTACCATGGAAAGGAGGGATCTTAAGCTTTAATCCTGATAGCTCATTGCGTCTATGCCTCCGGCCCTCATGATCACGTCGAGATCTTCTACTGCTACGTCTTGAACCGGAGCTATGGCTACTTCTCTCATAGAAGTTATCAGTCTCTTCTGATCCAGCATGCTCACGCTGACCTTGTCTGTTTCTTCTTTGCTCATGTCTTGAACCAGATGCTTGTCCTTGCCCATCATGCGGTCTCTGATCATACTTCTCTTCCAGTAACTTCACCATCGCTTCCATCACTTGTTTGGTGATTGCTTCTTGCAGCAATCTATTCCTTCGCACAAAGGTTTCATCATCCTCCTCAGACCCCATTGCTTCCTGATACACGAAAAACTTGAACCAGTAAGTAGTTCAAAAGAATTCAGAACTCAAGATTCAAATAAGGAAACAAAGTATTCAAACAAAGCGGCAAATGAAGATACTTGATCAACACGCGACGATTTGAATTCTATCTTTTCGAAATTGAAACAATAACAGATCAGATTCAACGGATGATGAAATGAGGTAATCAAATCCTGATCTATGATTCTAACAACAGATCGAGTCACACAATCACAAGAAACTTTCGGATCAAGCAAAACGATAACGTAATCGACAAGAATGTGAAAAGGTTTTTGTTCAAAACTTGATCGAAATTCTTAGATCTATCAATATGAGACACGAAACAATCAGATCTAGCAATCCTGATAATGAAACAAGCAGATCAAGTGAGAATAAACACACAAGAACCGATTGATCAAAAATATGAATCGACAAAGAGTAGATCTTAAGAAATCGCAAAAGAGAAATCGAAACTCCCCTTCCAGAGTGCTCTGATACCACTTAATGAGATCCTAGGACCCTTCTCTGGATGGTTTGGATAGATCCTTGCATAAACGAATCAAAGACTCAAGTTTATCAAGGCTGTGGATCGAATGGTGACACAAGAGGCTGCGGAAAGGCTCCTTGATACTCCTAGGCTTAGATCGGATATGACACACCTTTCTAAAGCCCTTGGGCGTTGGATATTACACACCAACAGACTGGATACTACACACCAGACACTCTCTTAACTCGTGAAAGCAAGGGAGAAGAAAACACAAAGGTTTAAATGAAAGAAAACTTGATAGATGCTAGGGTTGCCGAGTTACACATATATATAGTGAAAGGCTTGGAACAGGCTCCAAGCATTTCGAAATTAAAGGAACAGGCTCCTCCAATTAATGTAGAAGTAAAGACACAACTTAGATAGAGTTTTTCGAAAATGAAAGACATAAATACTTAGAAATAAAGATAGCATAAGGTTCTTCATGTGGTTTGGTCCGAGAGTATCAACTAGGTGATAAGATAGCAAGACTATGGCCTCGTTAAAAACCTATCATTGCAAAACCCAATGGGACAAAAACAATGATAGGAAAAGAGCACACATAGCTTGCTAGCCTAGATGATACTCAACTTGATGGTAAGATGGCTTGAATGGTGATAAGCGTATCTTGAAGTATCAAGCTTCCTCCAAGACATTCTTCTTGCTCCAAGGACTTCCTGATTAGTCCTCCAATAGCTTCTTTGAGTTTCCTAGCTCTGGCTCGAGTCATGGGACCTTTAGGAATGGTTAAGACCTCATCTTCTTCAGCTGGTTCATCTCTAAACTCGCCATCTCTATCTCCATCAGCTGGCTGGTCCATGATCATATCAGAATCACTTTGTGAGAAGCTTGATTTGGATACATAAAGTGGTGGAGAATGACCAGGAAGTTGAATAAATCTCATAGGAGTTGGGATGAAGAAGTTATCCCACTTTCAAATCAGGTGATTCCAGTTTCCCAGTTTGGGAATAGCACAGCTTCTTCGTCGTTCCAATCAAACCAGGATGAATCACTTTGTGAGAAGCTTGATTTGGATACATAAAGTGGTGGAGAATCACCAGGAAGTTGAATAAATCTCATAGGAGTTGGGAAAAGAAGTTATCCCACTTTCAAATCAGGTGATTCCAGTTTTCCAGTTTGGGAATAGGACAGCTTCTTCGTCGTTCCAATCAAACCAGGATGAATCACTTTGTAAGAAGCTTGATTTGGATACATAAAGTGGTGGAGAATCACCAGGAAGTTGAATAAATCTCATAGGAGTTGGGATGAAGAAGTTATCCCATTTCAAATCAGGTGATTCCAGTTTCCCAGTTTGGGAATAGGACAGCTTCTTCGTCGTTCCAATCAAACCAGGATGAATCACTTTGTAAGAAGCTTGATTTGGATACATAAAGTGGTGGAGAATCACCAGGAAGTTGAATAAATCTCATAGGAGTTGGGTGAAGAAGTTATCCCACTTTCAAATCAGGTGATTCCAGTTTCCCAGTTTGGGAATAGCACAGCTTCATCGTCGTTCCAATCAAACCAGGATGAATCACTTTATGAGAAGCTTGATTTGGAATCAGGTGATTCCAGTTTCCCAGTTTGGGAATAGCACAGCTTCATCGTCGTTCCAATCAAACCAGGATGAATCACTTTGAGAAGCTTGATTTGGATACATAAATGGTGGAGAATCACCAGGAAGTTGAATAAATCTCATAGGAGTTGGGATGAAGAAGTTATCCCACTTTCAAATCAGGTGATTCCAGTTTCCCAGTTTGGGAATAGCACAGCTTCTTCGTCGTTCCAATCAAACAGGATGAATCACTTTGTAAGAAGCTTGATTTGGATACATAAAGTGGTGGAGAATCACCAGGAAGTTGAATAAATCTCATAGGAGTTGGGATGAAGAAGTTATCCCACTTTCAAATCAGGTGATTCCAGTTTCCCAGTTTGGGAATAGGACAGCTTCTTCGTCGTTCCAATCAAACCAGGATGAATCACTTTGTAAGAAGCTTGATTTGGATACATAAAGTGGTGGAGAATCACCAGGAAGTTGAATAAATCTCATAGGAGTTGGGATGAAGAAGTTATCCCACTTTCAAATCAGGTGATTCCAGTTTCCCAGTTTGGGAATAGACAGCTTCTTCGTCGTTCCAATCAAACCAGGATGAATCACTTTGTAAGAAGCTTGATTTGGATACATAAAGTGGTGGAGAATCACCAGGAAGTTGAATAAATCTCATAGGAGTTGGGATGAAGAAGTTATCCCACTTTCAAATCAGGTGATTCCAGTTTCCAGTTTGGGAATAGGACAGCTTCTTCGTCGTTCCAATCAAACCAGGATGAATCACTTTGTAAGAAGCTTGATTTGGATACATAAAGTGGTGGAGAATCACCAGGAAGTTGAATAAATCTCATAGGAGTTGGGATGAAGAAGTTATCCCACTTTCAAATCAGGTGATTCCAGTTTCCCAGTTTGGGAATAGGACAGCTTCTTCGTCGTTCCAATCAACCAGGATGAATCACTTTGTAAGAAGCTTGATTTGGATACATAAAGTGGTGGAGAATCACCAGGAAGTTGAATAAATCTCATAGGAGTTGGGTGAAGAAGTTATCCCACTTTCAATCAGGTGATTCCAGTTTCCCAGTTTGGGAATAGCACAGCTTCTTCGTCGTTCCAATCAAACCAGGATGAATCACTTTGTGAGAAGCTTGATTTGGATACATAAAGTGGTGGAGAATCACCAGGAAGTTGAATAAATCTCATAGGAGTTGGGATGAAGAAGTTATCCCACTTTCAAATCAGGTGATTCCAGTTTCCCAGTTTGGGAATAGGACAGCTTCTTCGTCGTTCCAATCAAACCAGGATGAATCACTTTGTAAGAAGCTTGATTTGAATACATAAAGTGGTGGAGAATCACCAGGAAGTTGAATAAATCTCATAGGAGTTGGGATGAAGAAGTTATCCCACTTTCAAATCAGGTGATTCCAGTTTCCCAGTTTGGGAATAGCACAGCTTCTTCGTCGTTCCAATCAAACCAGGATGAATCACTTTGTAAGAAGCTTGATTTGGATACATAAAGTGGTGGAGAATCACCAGGAAGTTGAATAAATCTCATAGGAGTTGGGATGAAGAAGTTATCCCACTTTCAAATCAGGTGATTCCAGTTTCCCAGTTTGGGAATAGCACAGCTTCTTCGTCGTTCCAATCAAACCAGGATGAATCACTTTGTAAGAAGCTTGATTTGGATACATAAAGTGGTGGAGAATCACCAGGAAGTTGAATAAATCTCATAGGAGTTGGGAAAAGAAGTTATCCCACTTTCAAATCAGGTGATTCCAGTTTCCCAGTTTGGGAATAGCACAGCTTCTTCGTCGTTCCAATCAAACCAGGATGAATCACTTTGTGAGAAGCTTGATTTGGATACATAAAGTGGTGGAGAATCACCAGGAAGTTGAATAAATCTCATAGGAGTTGGGAAAAGAAGTTATCCCACTTTCAAATCAGGTGATTCCAGTTTCCCAGTTTGGGAATAGCACAGCTTCTTCGTCGTTCCAATCAACCAGGATGAATCACTTTGTGAGAAGCTTGATTTGGATACATAAAGTGGTGGAGAATCACCAGGAAGTTGAATAAATCTCATAGGAGTTGGGATGAAGAAGTTATCCCACTTTCAAATCAGGTGATTCCAGTTTTCCAGTTTGGGAATAGCACAGCTTCTTCGTCGTTCAAATTAAACCAGGATGAATCACTTGTGAGAAGCTTGATTTGGATACATAAAGTGTGGAGAATCACCAGGAAGTTGAATAAATCTCATAGGAGTTGGGAAAAGAAGTTATCCCACTTTCAAATCAGGTGATTCCAGTTTTCCAGTTTGGGAATAGGACAGCTTCTTCGTCGTTCCAATCAAACCAGGATGAATCACTTTGTGAGAAGCTTGATTTGGATACATAAAGTGGTGGAGAATCACCAGGAAGTTGAATAAATCTCATAGGAGTTGGGATGAAGAAGTTATCCCACTTTCAAATCAGGTGATTCCAGTTTCCCAGTTTGGGAATAGCACAGCTTCTTCGTCGTTCCAATCAAACCAGGATGAATCACTTTGTAAGAAGCTTGATTTGGATACATAAAGTGGTGGAGAATCACCAGGAAGTTGAATAAATCTCATAGGAGTTGGGAAGAAGAAGTTTATCCCACTTTCAATCAGGTGATTCCAGTTTCCCAGTTTGGGAATAGCACAGCTTCTTCGTCGTTCAATCAACCAGGATGAATCACTTTGTGAGAAGCTTGATTTGGATACATAAAGTGGTGGAGAATCACCAGGAAGTTGAATAAATCTCATAGGAGTTGGCGAAAAGAAGTTATCCCACTTTCAAATCAGGTGATTCCAGTTTCCCAGTTTGGGAATAGCACAGCTTCTTCGTCGTTCCAATCAAACCAGGATGAATCACTTTGTGAGAAGCTTGATTTGGATACATAAAGTGGTGGAGAATCACCAGGAAGTTGAATAAATCTCATAGGAGTTGGGATGAAGAAGTTATCCCACTTTCAAATCAGGTGATTCCAGTTTCCCAGTTTGGGAATAGCACAGCTTCATCGTCGTTCCAATCAAACCAGGATGAATCACTTTGTGAGAAGCTTGATTTGGATACATAAAGTGGTGGAGAATCACCAGGAAGTTGAATAAATCTCATAGGAGTTGGCGAAAAGAAGTTATCCCACTTTCAAATCAGGTGATTCCAGTTTTCCAGTTTGGGAATAGCACAGCTTCTTCGTCGTTCCAATCAAACCAGGATGATCACTTTGTGAGAAGCTTGATTTGGATACATAAATGGTGGAGAATCACAGGAAGTTGAATAAATCTCATAGGAGTTGGATGAAGAAGTTATCCCACTTTCAAATCAGGTGATTCCAGTTTCCCAGTTTGGGAATAGCACAGCTTCTTCGTCGTTCCAATCAACCAGGATGAATCACTTTGTGAGAAGCTTGATTTGGATACTAAATATGGTTGAGAATCACCAGGAAGTTGAAAAATAAATTCATATCGTGGGA
>NW_026016011.1:0-23324 GCF_020379485.1 Brassica napus | reverse complement strand
CCAGCTGTGTAGCCAGCCTGTCGTGGACCATTCTAACCAATCCATACTTCCCAGCTGCGCGCCAACTGGGTTGAATCTTCTGCCACCCAAAGCATCTTCTTGCTTCCATTTGATGTTCTCACTATCCGGACTTTGCACATCATATTACAGCTTCTCCTTGGCTGCTCCCTGTACGGAACGCCATAACCTACACCAATGCCCTATTATTTGCACAGCCCTCAAATAGCTTCAATGAGTCGAGTCCATCAGTCTTGATTGATCATGTCCGTACAAGGCCTACCATCCTTACGGCCGTCCGTACCGGCCTGCCCTCCTCTTAAGCTCCCAAAATACCCAAAGATCTCCCAACTCTGATTACTACTATTCTTGAAGCACTTATTATCTTTGTACTGACTTCAATCTCTTCTGAAGCTCATTGAAACCCTTCTTAAACATCTTATAGAGATTGCCCAATTATTGTACAAGCTCCATCTTCTCTCAGTTAAACAGGGATGAGAAGTTATCCCACTTTCAAATCAGGTGATTCCAGTTTCCCAGTTTGGGAATAGCACAGCTTCTTCGTCGTTCCAATCAAACCAGGATGAATCACTTTGTGAGAAGCTTGATTTGGATACATAAAGTGGTGGAGAATCACCAGGAAGTTGAATAAATCTCATAGGAGTTGGATGAAGAAGTTATCCCACTTTCAAATCAGGTGATTCCAGTTTCCCAGTTTGGGAATAGCACAGCTTCTTCGTCGTTCCAATCAAACCAGGATGAATCACTTTGTGAGAAGCTTGATTTGGATACATAAAGTGGTGGAGAATCACCAGGAAGTTGAATAAATCTCATAGGAGTTGGATGAAGAAGTTATCCCACTTTCAAATCAGGTGATTCCAGTTCCCAGTTTGGAATAGCACAGCTTCTTCGTCGTTCAAATCAAACCAGGATGAATCACTTTGTGAGAAGCTTGATTTGGATACATAAAGTGGTGGAGAATCACCAGGAAGTTGAATAAATCTCATAGGAGTTGGCGAAAAGAAGTTATCCCACTTTCAAATCAGGTGATTCCAGTTTCCCAGTTTGGGAATAGCACAGCTTCTTCGTCGTTCCAATCAAACCAGGATGAATCACTTTGTGGAAGCTTGATTTGGATACATAAAGTGGTGGAGAATCACCAGGAAGTTGAATAAATCTCATAGGAGTTGGAAGAAGAAGTTATCCCACTTTCAAATCAGGTGATTCCAGTTTCCCAGTTTGGGAATAGCACAGCTTCTTCGTCGTTCCAATCAAACCAGGATGAATCACTTTGTGAGAAGCTTGATTTGGATACATAAAGTGGTGGAGAATCACCAGGAAGTTGAATAAATCTCATAGGAGTTGGGATGAAGAAGTTATCCCACTTTCAAATCAGGTGATTCCAGTTTCCCAGTTTGGGAATAGCACAGCTTCTTCGTCGTTCCAATCAAACCAGGATGAATCACTTTGTGAGAAGCTTGATTTGGATACATAAAGTGGTGGAGAATCACCAGGAAGTTGAATAAATCTCATAGGAGTTGGATGAAGAAGTTATCCCACTTTCAAATCAGGTGATTCCAGTTTCCCAGTTTGGGAATAGCACAGCTTCATCGTCGTTCCAATCAAACCAGGATGAATCACTTTGTGAGAAGCTTGATTTGGATACATAAAGTGGTGGAGAATCACCAGGAAGTTGAATAAATCTCATAGGAGTTGGGATGAAGAAGTTATCCCACTTTCAAATCAGGTGATTCCAGTTTCCCAGTTTGGGAATAGCACAGCTTCTTCGTCGTTCCAATCAAACCAGGATGAATCACTTTGAGAAGCTTGATTTGGATACATAAAGTGGTGGAGAATCACCAGGAAGTTGAATAAATCTCATAGGAGTTGGGATGAAGAAGTTATCCCACTTTCAAATCAGGTGATTCCAGTTTCCCAGTTTGGGAATAGCACAGCTTCTTCGTCGTTCCAATCAAACCAGGATGAATCACTTGTGAGAAGCTTGATTTGGATACATAAAGTGGTGTGGAGAATCCAGGAAGTTGAATAAATCTCATAGGAGTTGGGATGAAGAAGTTATCCCACTTTCAAATCAGGTGATTCCAGTTTCCCAGTTGGGAATAGCACAGCTTCTTCGTCGTTCCAATCAAACCAGGATGAATCACTTTGTGAGAAGCTTGATTTGGATACATAAAGTGGTGGAGAATCACCAGGAAGTTGAATAAATCTCATAGGAGTTGGGATGAAGAAGTTATCCCACTTTCAAATCAGGTGATTCCAGTTTCCCAGTTGGGAATAGCACAGCTTCTCGTCGTTCCAATCAAACCAGGATGAATCACTTTGTGAGAAGCTTGATTTGGATACATAAAGTGGTGGAGAATCACCAGGAAGTTGAAATAAATCTCATAGGAGTTGGGATGAAGAAGTTATCCCACTTTCAAATCAGGTGATTCCAGTTTCCCAGTTGGGAATAGCACAGCTTCTTCGTCGTTCCAATCAAACCAGGATGAATCACTTTGTGAGAAGCTTGATTTGGATACATAAAGTGGTGGAGAATCACCAGGAAGTTGAATAAATCTCATAGGAGTTGGGTGAAGAAGTTATCCCACTTTCAAATCAGGTGATTCCAGTTTCCCAGTTTGGGAATAGCACAGCTTCTTCGTCGTTCCAATCAAACCAGGATGAATCACTTTGTGAGAAGCTTGATTTGGATACATAAAGTGGTGGAGATCACCAGGAAGTTGAATAAATCTCATAGGAGTTGGCATGAAGAAGTTATCCCACTTTCAAATCAGGTGATTCCAGTTTCCCAGTTTGGGAATAGCACAGCTTCTTCGTCGTTCCAATCAAACCAGGATGAATCACTTTGTGAGAAGCTTGATTTGGATACATAAAGTGGTGGAGAATCACCAGGAAGTTGAATAAATCTCATAGGAGTTGGGATGAAGAAGTTATCCCACTTTCAAATCAGGTGATTCCAGTTTCCCAGTTTGGGAATAGCACAGCTTCTCGTCGTTCCAATCAACCAGGATGAATCACTTTGTGAGAAGCTTGATTTGGATACATAAAGTGGGGAGAATCACCAGGAAGTTGAATAAATCTCATAGGAGTTGGGATGAAGAGAGAAGTTATCCCACTTTCAAATCAGGTGATTCCAGTTTCCCAGTTTGGGAATAATAGCACGCTTCTTCGTCGTTCCAATCAAACCAGGATGAATCACTTGTGAGAAGCTTGATTTGGATACATAAAGTGGTGGAGAATCACCAGGAAGTTGAATAAATCTCATAGGAGTTGGATGAAGAAGTTATCCCACTTTCAAATCAGGTGATTCCAGTTTCCCAGTTTGGGAATAGACAGCTTCTTCGTCGTTCCAATCAAACCAGGATGAATCACTTTGTAAGAAGCTTGATTTGGATACATAAAGTGGTGGAGAATCACCAGGAAGTTGAATAAATCTCATAGGAGTTGGGAAAAGAAGTTATCCCACTTTCAAATCAGGTGATTCCAGTTTCCCAGTTTGGGAATAGGACAGCTTCTTCGTCGTTCCAATCAAACCAGGATGAATCACTTTGTGAGAAGCTTGATTGGATACATAAAGTGGTGGAGAATCACCAGGAAGTTGAATAAATCTCATAGGAGTTGGGATGAAGAAGTTATCCCACTTTCAAATCAGGTGATTCCAGTTTCCAGTTTGGGAATAGCACAGCTTCTTCGTCGTTCCAATCAAACCAGGATGAATCACTTTGTGAGAAGCTTGATTTGGATACATAAAGTGTTGGAGAATCACCAGGAAGTTGAATAAATCTCATAGGAGTTGGATGAAGAAGTTATCCCACTTTCAAATCAGGTGATTCCAGTTCCCAGTTTGGGAATAGCACAGCTTCTTCGTCGTTCCAATCAAACAGGATGAATCACTTTGTGAGAAGCTTGATTTGGATACATAAAGTGGTGGAGAAATCACCAGGAAGTAGAATAAATCTCATAGGAGTTGGGATGAAGAAGTTATCCCACTTTCAAATCAGGTGATTCCAGTTTCCCAGTTTGGGAATAGCACAGCTTCTTCGTCGTTCCAATCAAACCAGGATGAATCACTTTGTGAGAAGCTTGATTTGGATACATAAAGTGGTGGAGAATCACCAGGAAGTTGAATAAATCTCATAGGAGTTGGGATGAAGAAGTTATCCCACTTTCAAATCAGGTGATTCCAGTTTCCCAGTTTGGGAATAGCACAGCTTCTTCGTCGTTCCAATCAAACCAGGATGAATCACTTTGTGAGAAGCTTGATTTGGATACATAAAGTGGTGGAGAATCACCAGGAAGTTGAATAAATCTCATAGGAGTTGGGATGAAGAAGTTATCCCACTTTCAAATCAGGTGATTCCAGTTTCCCAGTTTGGGAATAGCACAGCTTCTTCGTCGTTCCAATCAAACCAGGATGAATCACTTTGTGAGAAGCTTGATTTGGATACATAAAGTGGTGGAGAATCACCAGGAAGTTGAATAAATCTCATAGGAGTTGGGATGAAGAAGTTATCCCACTTTCAAATCAGGTGATTCCAGTTTCCAGTTTGGGAATAGCACAGCTTCTTCGTCGTTCCAATCAAACCAGGAGAATCACTTTGTGAGAAGCTTGATTTGGATACATAAAGTGGTGGAGAATCACCAGGAAGTTGAATAAATCTCATAGGAGTTGGGAAAAGAAGTTATCCCACTTTCAAATCAGGTGATTCCAGTTTCCCAGTTTGGGAATAGGACAGCTTCTTCGTCGTTCCAATCAAACCAGGATGAATCACTTTGTGAGAAGCTTGATTTGGATACATAAAGTGGTGGAGAATCACCAGGAAGTTGAATAAATCTCATAGGAGTTGGGATGAAGAAGTTATCCCACTTTCAAATCAGGTGATTCCAGTTTCCCAGTTTGGGAATAGCACAGCTTCTTCGTCGTTCCAATCAAACCAGGATGAATCACTTGTGAGAAGCTTGATTTGGATACATAAAGTGGTGGAGAATCACCAGGAAGTTGAATAAATCTCATAGGAGTTGGGATGAAGAAGTTATCCCACTTTCAAATCAGGTGATTCCAGTTTCCCAGTTTGGGAATAGCACAGCTCTTCGTCGTTCCAATCAAACCAGGATGAATCACTTTGTAGAGAAGCTGTTTGGATACATAAAGTGGTGGAGAATCACCAGGAAGTTGAATAAATCTCATAGGAGTTGGATGAAGAAGTTATCCCACTTTCAAATCATCAGGTGATTCCAGTTTCCAGTTTGGGAATAGCACAGCTTCTTCGTCGTTCCAATCAAACCAGGATGAATCACTTTGTGAGAAGCTTGATTTGGATACATAAAGTGGTGGAGAATCACCAGGAAGTTGAATAAATCTCATAGGAGTTGGGTGAAGAAGTTATCCCACTTTCAAATCAGGTGATTCCAGTTTCCCAGTTTGGGAATAGCACAGCTTCTTCGTCGTTCCAATCAAACCAGGATGAATCACTTTGTGAGAAGCTTGATTTGGATACATAAAGTGGTGGAGAATCACCAGGAAGTTGAATAAATCTCATAGGAGTTGGGATGAAGAAGTTATCCCACTTTCAAATCAGGTGATTCCAGTTTCCCAGTTTGGGAATAGCACAGCTTCTTCGTCGTGCAATCAAACCAGGATGAATCACTTTGTGAGAAGCTTGATTTGGATACATAAAGTGGTGGAGAATCACCAGGAAGTTGAATAAATCTCATAGGAGTTGGATGAAGAAGTTATCCCACTTTCAAATCAGGTGATTCCAGTTTCCCAGTTTGGGAATAGCACAGCTTCTTCGTCGTTCCAATCAAACCAGGATGAATCACTTGTAAGAAGCTTGATTTGGATACATAAAGTGGTGGAGAATCACCAGGAAGTTGAATAAATCTCATAGGAGTTGGGATGAAGAAGTTATCCCACTTTCAAATCAGGTGATTCCAGTTTCCCAGTTTGGGAATAGCACAGCTTCTTCGTCGTTCCAATCAAACCAGGATGAATCACTTTGTGAGAAGCTTGATTTGGATACATAAAGTGGTGGAGAATCACCAGGAAGTTGAATAAATCTCATAGGAGTTGGGAAAAGAAGTTATCCCACTTTCAAATCAGGTGATTCCAGTTTCCCAGTTTGGGAATAGCACAGCTTCTTCGTCGTTCCAATCAAACCAGGATGAATCACTTTGTGAGAAGCTTGATTTGGATACATAAAGTGGTGGAGAATCACCAGGAAGTTGAATAAATCTCATAGGAGTTGGGATGAAGAAGTTATCCCACTTTCAAATCAGGTGATTCCAGTTTCCCAGTTTGGGAATAGCACAGCTTCTTCGTCGTTCCAATCAAACCAGGATGAATCACTTTGTGAGAAGCTTGATTTGGATACATAAAGTGGTGGAGAATCACCAGGAAGTTGAATAAATCTCATAGGAGTTGGGATGAAGAAGTTATCCCACTTTCAAATCAGGTGATTCCAGTTTCCCAGTTTGGGAATAGCACAGCTTCTTCGTCGTTCCAATCAAACCAGGATGAATCACTTTGTGAGAAGCTTGATTTGGATACATAAAGTGGTGGAGAATCACCAGGAAGTTGAATAAATCTCATAGGAGTTGGGGATGAAGAAGTTATCCCACTTTCAAATCAGGTGATTCCAGTTTCCCAGTTTGGGAATAGCACAGCTTCTTCGTCGTTCCAATCAAACCAGGATGAATCACTTTGTGAGAAGCTTGATTTGGATACATAAAGTGGTGGAGAATCACCAGGAAGTTGAATAAATCTCATAGGAGTTGGGATGAAGAAGTTATCCCACTTTCAAATCAGGTGATTCCAGTTTCCCAGTTTGGGAATAGCACAGCTTCTTCGTCGTTCCAATCAAACCAGGATGAATCACTTTGTGAGAAGCTTGATTTGGATACATAAAGTGGTGGTGAATCACCAGGAAGTTGAATAAATCTCATAGGAGTTGGGATGAAGAAGTTATCCCACTTTCAAATCAGGTGATTCCAGTTTCCCAGTTTGGGAATAGCACAGCTTCTTCGTCGTTCCAATCAAACCAGGATGAATCACTTTGTGAGAAGCTTGATTTGGATACATAAAGTGGTGGAGAATCACCAGGAAGTTGAATAAATCTCATAGGAGTTGGGATGAAGAAGTTATCCCACTTTCAAATCAGGTGATTCCAGTTTCCCAGTTTGGGAATAGCACAGCTTCTTCGTCGTTCCAATCAAACCAGGATGAATCACTTTGTGAGAAGCTTGATTTGGATACATAAAGTGGTGGAGAATCACCAGGAAGTTGAATAAATCTCATAGGAGTTGGGAAAGAAGTTATCCCACTTTCAAATCAGGTGATTCCAGTTTCCCAGTTTGGGAATAGGACAGCTTCTTCGTCGTTCCAATCAAACCAGGATGAATCACTTTGTGAGAAGCTTGATTTGGATACATAAAGTGGTGGAGAATCACCAGGAAGTTGAATAAATCTCATAGGAGTGGGATGAAGAAGTTATCCCACTTTCAAATCAGGTGATTCCAGTTTCCCAGTTTGGGAATAATAGCAGCTTCTTCGTCGTTCCAATCAAACCAGGATGAATCACTTTGTGAGAAGCTTGATTTGGATACATAAAGTGGTGGAGAATCACCAGGAAGTTGAATAAATCTCATAGGAGTTGGGATGAAGAAGTTATCCCACTTTCAAATCAGGTGATTCCAGTTTCCAGTTTGGGAATAGCACAGCTTCTTCGTCGTTCCAATCAAACCAGGATGAATCACTTTGTGAGAAGCTTGATTTGGATACATAAAGTGGTGGAGAATCACCAGGAAGTTGAATAAATCTCATAGGAGTTGGCACGAAGAAGTTATCCCACTTTCAAATCAGGTGATTCCAGTTTTCCAGTTTGGGAATAGGACAGCTTCTTCGTCGTTCCAATCAAACCAGGATGAATCACTTTGTGAGAAGCTTGATTTGGATACATAAAGTGGTGGAGAATCACCAGGAAGTTGAATAAATCTCATAGGAGTTGGGATGAAGAAGTTATCCCACTTTCAAATCAGGTGATTCCAGTTTCCCAGTTTGGGAATAGACAGCTTCGTCGTTCCAATCAAACCAGGATGAATCACTTTGTGAGAAGCTTGATTTGGATACATAAAGTGGTGGAGAATCACCAGGAAGTTGAATAAATCTCATAGGAGTTGGGTGAAGAAGTTATCCCACTTTCAAATCAGGTGATTCCAGTTTCCCAGTTTGGGAATAGCACAGCTTCTTCGTCGTTCCAATCAAACCAGGATGAATCACTTTGTGAGAAGCTTGATTTGGATACATAAAGTGGTGGAGAATCACCAGGAAGTTGAATAAATCTCATAGGAGTTGGGATGAAGAAGTTATCCCACTTTCAAATCAGGTGATTCCAGTTTCCCAGTTTGGGAATAGCACAGCTTCTTCGTCGTTCCAATCAAACCAGGATGAATCACTTTGTGAGAAGCTTGATTTGGATACATAAAGTGGTGGAGAATCACCAGGAAGTTGAATAAATCTCATAGGAGTTGGGATGAAGAAGTTATCCCACTTTCAAATCAGGTGATTCCAGTTTCCCAGTTTGGGAATAGCACAGCTTCTTCGTCGTTCCAATCAAACCAGGATGAATCTTTGTAAGAAGCTTGATTTGGATACATAAAGTGGTGGAGAATCACCAGGAAGTTGAATAAATCTCATAGGAGTTGGATGAAGAAGTTATCCCACTTTCAAATCAGGTGATTCCAGTTTCCCAGTTTGGGAATAGCACAGCTTCTTCGTCGTTCCAATCAACCAGGATGAATCACTTTGTAAGAAGCTTGATTTGGATACATAAAGTGGTGGAGAATCACCAGGAAGTTGAAAAATCTCATAGGAGTTGGGAAAAGAAGTTATCCCACTTTCAAATCAGGTGATTCCAGTTTCCCAGTTTGGAATAGCACAGCTTCTTCGTCGTTCCAATCAAACCAGGATGAATCACTTTGTGAGAAGCTGATTTGGATAAAAAGTGGTGGAGAATCACCAGGAAGTTGAATAAATCTCATAGAGTTGGGAAAAGAAGTTATCCACTTTCAAATCAGGTGATTCCAGTTTCCCAGTTTGGGAATAGCACAGCTTCTTCGTTTTTCCAATCAAAACCAGATGATCTAATGAGATCCTAGGACCCTTCTCTGGATGGTTTGGATAGATCCTTGCATAAACGAATCAAAGACTCAAGTTTATCAAGGCTGTGGATCGAATGGTGACACAAGAGGCTGCGGAAGGCTCCTTGATACTCCTAGGCTTAGATCGGATATGACACACCTTTCTAAAGCCCTTGGGCGTTGGATATTACACACCAACAGACTGGATATACACACCAGACACTCTCTTAACTCGTGAAAGCAAGAGAAGAAAACACAAAGGTTTTAAGTAAAAGAAACTTGATAGATGCTAGGGTTGCCGAGTTACACATATATATAGTGAAAGGCTTGGAACAGGTCCAAGCATTCGAAATTAAAGGAACAGGCTCCCCCATTAATGTAGAAATAAAGACACAACTTAGATAGAGTTTTCGAAAATGAAAGACATAAATACTTAGAAATAAAGATAGCATAAGTTCTTCATGTGGTTTGGTCCGAGAGTATCAACTAGGTGATAAGATAGCAAGATGGCCTCGTTAAAAACCTATCATTGCAAAACCAATGGGACAAAAACAATGATAGGAAAAGAGCACACATAGCTTGCTAGCCTAGATGATACTCAACTTGATGGTAAGATGGCTTGAATGGTGATAAGCGTATCTTGAAGTATCAAGCTTCCTCCAAGACATTCTTCTTGCTCCAAGACTTCTGATTAGTCCTCCAATAGCTTCTTTGAGTTTCCTAGCTCTGGCTCGAGTCATGGGACCTTTGGAATGGTAAGACCTCATCTTCTTCAGCTGGTCATCTCTAAACTCGCCATCTCTATCTCCATCAGCTGGCTGGTCCATGATCATATCATCCCCTCCCTCTTGAAAAGGATTTGACCTCTCAAATCAGGTTCATCTGCAATAAAAGGGATCAAGTCAGTAACATTGAAGCTATTACTCACATCATACTTACCTTGGAGATCAATCTTGTAGGCATTGTTGCTGATCTTCTGTGATCTCAAAAGGTCCATCAATTCTTGGCATAAGCTTGACTTCCTCTCATTAGGAAACCTCTCTTTCTCAAATGAACCCAAACTTTGTCACCCTCTTTAAAGACCATCTCACGCCTTCCTTTGTTGGCATGCTTGACATACTGCTTAGTTCTCTTCAATGTTGAGCCTAGCTTGCTCGTGGAGTTGTTTCACCATCTCTGCCTTCTTTTTGCCATCCAAACTGACCCTTTCACACTCAGGTAAAGGAATTAAATCAAAGGAGAGTGGGGGATTGAACCCATAAACAATTTCAAAGGGTGAAAACTTAGAAGCAGAATGCACAGCATGATTATATGCAAATTCACAATGTGGCAGATAGTCTTCCCAAGATTTCAGATTCTTTTTAATGAATGCACGCAAGAGTGTTCCTAGAGTTCTATTAACTACTTCAGTCTGTCCATCAGTTTGCGGATGACAAGTAGTGGAGAACAACAACTTAGTGCCTAGCTTAGACCAAAGAGTTTTCCAAAAATAACTAAGAAACTTAGTATCTCTATCAGAAACTATGGTCCTAGGCATGCCATGTAAACGCACAATCTCCTTAAAGAACAGATTAGCTACATGCAATGCATCATCAGTTTTGTGACATGCTATGAAATGTGCCATTTTTGAGAACCTGTCAACAACAACAAAGATAGAATCCTTCCCAGTCCTAGTTCTAGGCAATCCAACAATGAAATCCATAGATATGTCATTCCAAGGATGATAAGGAATAGGGAGAGGAGTATACAAACCGTGAGACTGAACCTTAGACTTAGCTTGCTTGCAAGTTGCACATCTCTCACATAGTTTCTCCACATCACTTTTCATCCGAGGCCAAAAGAAATGATCCTGCAAGGTTTTAAGAGTCTTTGCAATACCAAAGTGACCCATGAGACTCCCTCCATGAGATTCCCTAACAAACAATCTCTCAAAGAGCAATTAGGCACACACAGTCTATTATCATAAAAGAGGAATCATCATGTCTAAAATAATGTCCAGCAGCAAATTTCTCACAAGAGTTATAAGCTTCTTTAAAATCTGGATCAGATTCATACATCTCTTTAATCTGCTCAAACCTAACAGCTTAGCATCAAGAGTGTTTAAGAGAACATACCTTCGAGATAGTGCATCAGCAACTATGTTTTCTTTACCTTGTTTGTACTTGATGACATAAGGAAATGTCTCAATGAACTCAACCCACCTTGCGTGTCTCTTGCTGAGTTGTTCTGTCCTTTGAGGTATTGAGAGACTCATGATCTGTGTGTATGACAAACTCCTTGGGCCAGAGGTAGTGCTGCCAAGTCTGCAAGGCTCTCACCAAGGCATACAGTTCTTTATCATAAGTTGCATAGTTGAGGGTGGCTCCTCCAAGCTTCTCACTGAAGTAAGCTATGGGTCTCTTCTCCTGCATCAATACAGCACCAATTCCAATTCCTGAAGCATCACATTCATTTCAAAAGTTTTATTAAAATCAGGAAGTATAAGAAGAGGGGCATTAGTAAGCTTCTCTTTTAGGCATTGAAAGGCAAGTTCTTGTGCTTCTCCCCACTTGAATCCGACTTCTTTCTTGATTACTTCAGTCAAAGGAGATGCTATGGTGCTGAAGTCTTTCACAAAGCGCCTATAGAAGCCAGCAAGTCCATGGAAGCTCCTCACTTCACTCACTGTCTTAGGAATTGGCCATTCTTGTATAGCTCTTACTTTCTCCGATCAACTTTAACCCCATCTGCACCCACAATAAAGCCTAAAAAGACCAAGTGATCCGTTCCAAAAGTACACTTCTTAAGGTTAGCAAAAAGAGATTCCTTTCTAAGCACATCAAGAACAGCTCTAAGATGTTCTATATGATCATTAAAGCTCTTACTGTATACAAGGATGTCATCAAAGTATACCACAACAAATATGCCAATGAATGATCTAAGAACATGATTCATTAATCTCATGAATGTACTAGGTGCATTGGTTAATCCAAATGGCATGACTAACCACTCATATAGACCATGTTTAGTTTTGAATGCAGTTTTCCATTCATCTCCTTCTTTCATCCTAATCTGATGGTATCCACTTTTCAAATCAATCTTAGAAAATATGCAAGAACCATGCAATTCATCAAGCATATCATCTAATCTAGGAATAGGATGGCGATACTTTACAGTGATATTGTTGATGGCTCTGCAATCAACACACATGCGCCAGCTCCCATCTTTCTTGGGCACAAGTAGCACTGGAACAGCACAAGGACTCATGCTCTCTCGGATATGCCTTTCTCCATCAGTTCCTCCACTTGCCTTTGTAGTTCTTTGGTCTCCACCGGATTGGTTCTGTATGCTGGCCTATTGGGAAGTGTAGAACCGGGCACAAAATCAATTTGGTGCTCAATCCCTCGCACTGGTGGTAGTCCATTGGGACTATCTTCTGGAAAAACATCTTGATATTCCTGTAAAAGATTGACAAGTTCACTCGGATACTCCGGTGCAATGTTAGTAGTAGTCAAGAGGGATTCCTTATAGATAAACAAAAGAATAGGAAGGTTAGAGCAGAGAGATCTTTTAACATCACCAGACTTGGCATAGAAGTTTAGTTGCTTTGTTGATTCAGCGGGAAGATCAATCTCTTTCTTCTTTTGTAGCTGGAGCTGATCAACCTGAACTTCCTTAGGAGTCATAGGCACAAGAACTGTCTTTCTCCCTTTAAACTCAAAGTGTGCTTGTTGGCATACCCATCATGTATCACACGTCTATCTGATTGCCACGGCCTTCCAAGGAGAATGTGTCCAGCTTCCATAGGCAACACATCACAAAGAATCTCATCTTCATATTTACCAATGGCTAAGGGAACCATAACCTGAGTAGATACTCTCATCTCGCCCTCTTCATTGAGCCATTGGAGCCTATATGGTTTAGGATGCTTCTGGACCTTCAAACCCAACTTTTAACCATAGTCTCACTCGCAACGTTGACACAACTGCCTCCATCCACAATAAGACTACAGACCTTTCCTTGCACTAGACATCTAGTATAGAAGAGATTCTCTCTTTGCTCCATTCTTCGGTCTTGCTTTGAAGACTCAAGGTTCTTCTAGCAACTAGCAACCTTCCAGCGAACGGGTTGGCAACATACTCCTCTTCTGAACTGTGATCTTCTTCGGCCTCTGTCTCCTCATCAGCAGATTCATATTCTCCATTGGCATGAAGGATCATCACACGTTTGTTGGTACACTCATTAGCATAGTGCCCACGTCCTTGGCACTTAAAACACTTCACATCTCTTGCACGCGAGCTTGTAGCTTCCACTTTACCCTTATCTTTGTTGTAGATGCTACTAGACTTGGCTTCTTCTTTTGGCTGTGGCTTGCTCTCCTTTTGATAGCTCGGTTATCTTCCTTAGAGGTCTGGTATCTATTGGAACCATAGCTGCCACGCGCATGACTTCTTTCTTAACTTGCTGCTCCACCAAGATAGCTTTGTGTAGCATCTCCTCTATCTCCAAGTAGTGTTGCATCTCCACTCTATCTTGTATCTCACGGTTGAGTCCACCAAGAAATCGTGCCATGGTAGCTTCACTGTCCTCAGATACACAAGCTCTTAGCATAAGCAACTCCATCTCTTGAAAGTATTCCTCTACAGACTTTGATCCTTGTGTGAGCAGTCTCAGCTTTTGATGAAGATCACGGTGATAATGGCTTGGTACAAACCTCTTGCGCATCACAGCTTTCATCTCTGCCCATGTTTCAATGGGAAATTCACCATTGCGCCTCTTGTTTGTAACCAACTGATCCCACCAGCTCAATGCATAGTCATTGAACTCGGTAGCAGCTACTTGAATCTTCTTAGTCTCTGAGTAATGCTGACAGTTGAAAACGAGTTCGATCTTCTTCTCCCACTCAAGATAGGCATCTGGATCAGCTTTACCATGGAAAGGAGGGATCTTAAGCTTTAATCCTGATAGCTCATTGCGTCTATGCCTCCGGCCCTCATGATCACGTCGAGATCTTCTACTGCTACGTCTTGAACCGGAGCTATGGCTACTTCTCTCATAGAAGTTATCAGTCTCTTCTGATCCAGCATGCTCACGCTGACCTTGTCTGTTTCTTCTTGCTCATGTCTTGAACCAGATGCTTGTCCTTGCCCATCATGCGGTCTCTGATCATACTTCTCTTCCAGTAACTTCACCATCGCTTCCATCACTTGTTTGGTGATTGCTTCTTGCAGCAATCTATTCCTTCGCACAAAGGTTTCATCATCCTCCTCAGACCCATTGCTTCCTGATACACGAAAAACTTGAACCAGTAAGTAGTTCAAAAGAATTCAGAACTCAAGATTCAAATAAGGAAACAAAGTATTCAAACAAAGCGGCAAATGAAGATACTTGATCAACACGCGACGATTTGAATTCTATCTTTTCGAAATTGAAAAATAACAGATCAGATTAATAGATGATGAAATGAGGTAATCAAATCCTGATCTATGATTCTAACAACAGATCGAGTCACACAATCACAAGAAACTTTCGGATCAAGCAAAACGATAACGTAATCGACAAGAATGTGAAAAGGTTTTGTTCAAAACTTGATCGAAATTCTTAGATCTATCAATATGAGACACGAAACAATCAGATCTAGCAATCCTGATAATGAAACAAGCAGATCAAGTGAGAATAAACACACAAGAACCGATTGATCAAAAATATGAATCGACAAAGAGTAGATCTTAAGAAATCGCAAAAAAGAAATCGAAACTCCCCTTCCAGAGTGCTCTGATACCACTTAATGAGATCCTAGGACCCTTCTCTGGATGGTTTGGATAGATCCTTGCATAAACGAATCAAAGACTCAAGTTTATCAAGGCTGTGGATCGAATGGTGACACAAGAGGCTGCGGAAAGGCTCCTTGATACTCCTAGGCTTAGATCGGATATGACACACCTTTCTAAAGCCCTTGGGCGTTGGATATTACACACCAACAGACTGGATACTACACACCAGACACTCTCTTAACTCGTGAAAGCAAGGGAGAAGAAAACACAAAGGTTTAAATGAAAGAAACTTGATAGATGCTAGGGTTGCCGAGTTACACATATATATAGTGAAAGGCTTGGAACAGGCTCCAAGCATTTCGAAATAAAGGAACAGGCTCCTCCAATTAATGTAGAATAAAGACACAACTTAGATAGAGTTTTCGAAAATGAAAGACATAAATACTTAGAAAAAAGATAGCATAAGGTTCTTCATGTGGTTTGGTCCGAGAGTATCAACTAGGTGATAAGATAGCAAGACTATGGCCTCGTTTAAAAACCTATCATTGCAAAACCCAATGGGACAAAAACAATGATAGGAAAAGAGCACACATAGCTTGCTAGCCTAGATGATACTCAACTTGATGGTAAGATGGCTTGAATGGTGATAAGCGTATCTTGAAGTATCAAGCTTCCTCCAAGACATTCTTCTTGCTCCAAGGACTTCCTGATTAGTCCTCCAATAGCTTCTTTGAGTTTCCTAGCTCTGGCTCGAGTCATGGGACCTTTAGGAATGGTTAAGACCTCATCTTCTTCAGCTGGTTCATCTCTAAACTCGCCATCTCTATCTCCATCAGCTGGCTGGTCATGATCATATCAGAATCCTTTGTCAAGAAGCTTGATTGATTTGGATACATAAAGTGGTGGAGAATCACCAGGAAGTTGAATAAATCTCATAGGAGTTGGGATGAAAGAAGTTATCCCACTTTCAATCAGGTGATTCCAGTTTCCCAGTTTGGGAATAGACAGCTTCTTCGTCGTTCCAATCAAACCAGGATGAATCACTTTGTGAGAAGCTTGATTTGGATACATAAAGTGGTGGAGAATCACCAGGAAGTTGAATAAATCTCATAGGAGTTGGATGAAAGAAGTTATCCCACTTTCAAATCAGGTGATTCCAGTTTTCCAGTTTGGGAATAGGACAGCTTCTTTGTCGTTCCAATCAAACCAGGATGAATCACTTTGTGGAAGCTTATTTGGATACATAAAGTGGTGGAGAATCACCAGGAAGTTGAATAAATCATAGGAGTTGGGATGAAGAAGTTATCCCACTTTCAAATCAGGTGATTCCAGTTTCCCAGTTTGGGAATAGGACAGCTTCTTCGTCGTTCCAATCAAACCAGGATGAATCACTTTGTAAGAAGCTTGATTTGGATACATAAAGTGGTGGAGAATCACCAGGAAGTTGAATAAATCTCATAGGAGTTGGGATGAAGAAAGTTATCCCACTTTCAAATCAGGTGATTCCAGTTTCCCAGTTTGGGAATAGCAACAGCTTCATCGTCGTTTCCAGTCAAACCAGGAATGAATCACTTTATTGAGAAGCTTGATTGGAATCAGGTGATTCCAGTTTCCCAGTTTGGAATAGCACAGCTTCTTCGTCGTTCCAATCAAACCAGGATGAATCACTTTGTGAGAAGCTTGATTTGGATACATAAGTGGTGTGAGAATCACCAGGAAGTTGAATAAATCTCATAGGAGTTGGGATGAAGAAGTTATCCCACTTTCAAATCAGGTGATTCCAGTTTCCCAGTTTGGAATAGCACAGCTTCTTCGTCGTTCCAATCAAACCAGGATGAATCACTTGTAAGAAGCTTGATTTGGATACATAAAGTGGTGGAGAATCACCAGGAAGTTGAATAAATCTCATAGGAGTTGGGATGAAGAAGTTATCCCACTTTCAAATCAGGTGATTCCAGTTTCCCAGTTTGGGAATAGCACAGCTTCTTCGTCGTTCCAATCAAACAGGATGAATCACTTTGTAAGAAGCTTGATTTGGATACATAAAGTGGTGGAGAACACAGGAAGTTGAATAAATCTCATAGGAGTTGGGATGAAGAAGTTATCCCACTTTCAAATCAGGTGATTCCAGTTTCCAGTTTGGGAATAGCACAGCTTCTTCGTCGTTCCAATCAAACCAGGATGAATCACTTTGTAAGAAGCTTGATTTGGATACATAAAGTGGTGGAGAATCACCAGGAAGTTGAATAAATCTCATAGGAGTTGGGGAAAAAGAAGTTATCCCACTTTCAAATCAGGTGATTCCAGTTTTCCAGTTTGGGAATAGGACGCTTCTTCGTCGTTCCAATCAAACCAGGATGAATCACTTGTAAGAAGCTTGATTTGGATACATAAAGTGGTGGAGAACCACCAGGAAGTTGAATAAATCTCATAGGAGTTGGGATGAAGAAGTTATCCCACTTTCAAATCAGGTGATTCCAGTTTCCCAGTTTGGGAATAGCACAGCTTCTTCGTCGTTCAATCAAACCAGGATGAATCACTTTGTAAGAAGCTTGATTTGGATACATAAAGTGGTGGAGAATCACCAGGAAGTTGAATAAATCTCATAGGAGTTGGGATGAAGAAGTTATCCCACTTTCAAATCAGGTGATTCCAGTTTCCCAGTTTGGGAA
Source organism: Brassica napus (assembly GCF_020379485.1). Lineage (NCBI taxonomy): Eukaryota > Viridiplantae > Streptophyta > Magnoliopsida > Brassicales > Brassicaceae > Brassica > Brassica napus. The sequence continues at coordinate 5,743 of NW_026016011.1, read as the reverse complement.
TAGCACAGCTTCTTCGTCGTTCCAATCAAACCAGGATGAATCACTTTGTAAGAAGCTTGATTTGGATACATTAAGTGTTGGAGAATCACCAGGAAGTTGAATAAATCTCATAGGAGTTGGGATGAAGAAGTTATCCCACTTTCAAATCAGGTGATTCCAGTTTCCCAGTTTGGGAATAGACAGCTTCTTCGTCGTTCCAATCAAACCAGGATGAATCACTTTGTAAGAAGCTTGATTTGATACATAAAGTGGTGGAGAATCACCAGGAAGTTGAATAAATCTCATAGGAGTTGGGATGAAGAAGTTATCCCACTTTCAAATCAGGTGATTCCAGTTTCCCAGTTTGGGAATAGGACAGCTTCTTCGTCGTTCCAATCAAACCAGGATGAATCTTTGTAAGAAGCTTGATTTGGATACATAAAGTGGTGGAGAATCACCAGGAAGTTGAATAAATCTCATAGGAGTGGGAATGAAGAAGTTATCCCACTTTCAAATCAGGTGATTCCAGTTTCCCAGTTTGGGAATAGCACAGCTTCTTTGTCGTTCCAATCAAACCAGGATGAATCACTTTGTAAGAAGCTTGATTTGGATACATAAAGTGGTGGAGAATCACCAGGAAGTTGAATAAATCTCATAGGAGTTGGGAAAAGAAGTTATCCCACTTTCAAATCAGGTGATTCCAGTTTCCCAGTTTGGGAATAGCACAGCTTCTTCGTCGTTCCAATCAAAACCAGGATGAATCACTTTGTAAGAAGCTTGATTTGGATACATAAAGTGGTGGAGAATCACCAGGAAGTTGAATAAATCTCATAGGAGTTGGGAAAAGAAGTTATCCCACTTTCAAATCAGGTGATTCCAGTTTCCCAGTTGGGAATAGCACAGCTTCTTCGTCGTTCCAATCAAACCAGGATGAATCACTTTGTGAGAAGCTTGATTTGGATACATAAAGTGTGGTGGAGAATCACCAGGAAGTTGAATAAATCTCATAGGAGTTGGGATGAAGAAGTTATCCCACTTTCAAATCAGGTGATTCCAGTTTCCCAGTTTGGGAATAGGACAGCTTCTTCGTCGTTTCAATCAAACCAGGATGAATCACTTTGTGAGAAGCTTGATTTGGATACATAAAGTGGTGGAGAATCACCAGGAAGTTGAATAAATCTCATAGGAGTTGGGGAAAAGAAGTTATCCCACTTTCAAATCAGGTGATTCCAGTTTTCCAGTTTGGGAATAGGACAGCTTCTTTGTCGTTCCAATCAAACCAGGATGAATCACTTGTAGAAGCTTGATTTGGATACATAAAGTGGTGGAGAATCACCAGGAAGTTGAATAAATCTCATAGGAGTTGGGATGAAGAAGTTTCCCACTTTCAAATCAGGTGATTCCAGTTTCCCAGTTTGGGAATAGCACAGCTTCTTCGTCGTTCCAATCAAACCAGGATGAATCTCTTTGTAAGAAGCTTGATTGGATACATAAAGTGGTGGAGAATCACCAGGAAGTTGAATAAATCTCATAGGAGTTGGGAAAAGAAGTTATCCCACTTTCAAATCAGGTGATTCCAGTTTCCCAGTTTGGGAATAGCACAGCTTCATCGTCGTTCCAATCAAACCAGGATGAATCACTTTGTGAGAAGCTTGATTTGGATACATAAAGTGTTGGAGAATCACCAGGAAGTTGAATAAATCTCATAGGAGTTGGGATGAAGAAGTTATCCCACTTTCAAATCAGGTGATTCCAGTTTCCCAGTTTGGGAATAGCACAGCTTCTTCGTCGTTCCAATCAAACCAGGATGAATCACTTTGTGAGAAGCTTGATTTGGATACATAAAGTGTGGAGAATCACCAGGAAGTGAATAAATCTCATAGGAGTTGGGATGAAGAAGTTATCCCACTTTCAAATCAGGTGATTCCAGTTTCCCAGTTTGGGAATAGCACAGCTTCTTCGTCGTTCCAATCAAACCAGGATGAATCACTTTGTGAGAAGCTTGATTTGGATACATAAAGTGGTGGGAGAATCACCAGGAAGTTGAATAAATCTCATAGGAGTGGGGAAGAAGAAGTTATCCCACTTTCAAATCAGGTGATTCCAGTTTTCCAGTTTGGGAATAGGACAGCTTCTTTGTCGTTCAATCAAACCAGGATGAATCACTTTGTGAGAAGCTTGATTGGATACATAAGTGGTGGAGAATCACCAGGAAGTTGAATAAATCTCATAGGAGTTGGGATGAAGAAGTTATCCAACTTTCAAATCAGGTGATTCCAGTTTCCCATGTGGAATAGCACAGCTTCTTCGTCGTTCCAATCAAACCAGGATGAATCACTTTGTAAGAAGCTTGATTTGGATACATAAAGTGGTGGAGAATCACCGAAGTTGAATATAAATCTCATAGGAGTTGGGATGAAGAAGTTATCCCACTTTCAAATCAGGTGCTTCCAGTTTCCCAGTTTGGGAATAGCACAGCTTCTTCGTCGTTCCAATCAAACCAGGATGAATCACTTTGTGAGAAGCTTGATTTGGATACATAAAGTGGTGGAGAATCACCAGGAAGTTGAATAAATCTCATAGGAGTTGGGATGAAGAAGTTATCCCACTTTCAAATCAGGTGATTCCAGTTTCCCAGTTTGGGAATAGGACAGCTTCTTCGTCGTTCAATCAAACCAGGATGAATCACTTGTGAGAAGCTTGATTGGATACATAAAGTGGTGGAGAATCACCAGGAAGTTGAATAAATCTCATAGGAGTTGGGATGAAGAAGTTATCCCACTTTCAAATCAGGTGATTCCAGTTTCCCAGTTGGGGATAGCACAGCTTCTTCGTCGTTCCAATCAAACCAGGATGAATCACTTTGTGAGAAGCTTGATTTGGATACATAAAGTGGTGGAGAATCACCAGGAAGTTGAATAAATCTCATAGGAGTTGGCGAAAGAAGTTATCCACTTTCAAATCAGGTGATTCCAGTTTCCAGTTTGGGAATAGGACAGCTTCTTCGTCCTTTTCAATCAAACCAGGATGAATCACTTTGTGAGAAGCTTGATTTGGATACATAAAGTGGTTGGAGAATCACCAGGGAAGTTGAATAAATCTCATAGGAGTTGGGATGAAGAAGTTATCCCACTTTCAAATCAGGTGATTCCAGTTCCCAGTTTGGGAATAGGAACAGCTTCTTCGTCCTTCCAATCAAACCAGGATGAATCACTTTGTGAGAAGCTTGATTTGGATACATAAAGTGGTGGAGAAACACCGGAAGTTGAATAAATCTCATAGGAGTTGGAGGAAGAAGTTAGAAGTATCCCACTTTCAATCAGGTGATTCCAGTTTCCCAGTTTGGGAGGATAGCACAGCTTCATCGTCGTTCAATCAAACCAGGATGAATCACTTTGTAAGAAGCTTGATTGGATACATAAAGTGGTGGAGAATCACCAGGAAGTTGAATAAATCTCATTGGAGTTGGGATGAAGAAGTTATCCCACTTTCAATCAGGTGATTCCAGTTTCCCAGTTTGGGAATAGCACAGCTTCTTCGTCGTTCCAATCAAAACCAGATGAATCACTTTGTGAGAAGCTTGATTTGGATACATAAAGTGTGTGGAGAATCACCAGGAAGTTGAATAAATCTCATAGGAGTTGGGATGAAGAAGTTATCCCACTTTCAATCAGGTGATTCCAGTTTCCCAGTTTGGGAATAGCACAGCTTAATCGTCGTTCCAATCAAACCAGGATGAATCACTTTGTAAGAAGCTTGATTTGGATACATAAAGTGGTGGAGAATCACCAGGAAGTTGAATAAATCTCATAGGAGTTGGGATGAAGAAGTTATCCCACTTTCAAATCAGGTGATTCCAGTTTCCCAGTTTGGGAATAGCACAGCTTCTCGTCATTCCAATCAAACCAGGATGAATCACTTTGTAAGAAGCTTGATTTGGATACATAAAGTGGTGGAGAATCACCAGGAAGTTGAATAAATCTCATAGGAGTTGGGATGAAGAATTATCCCACTTTCAAATCAGGTGATTCCAGTTTCCCAGTTTGGGAATAGGACAGCTTCTTCGTCGTTCCAATCAAACCAGGATGAATCACTTGTGACGAAGCTTGATTTGGATACATAAAGTGGTGGAGAATCACCAGGAAGTTGAATAAATCTCATAGGATGGGATGAAGAAGTTATCCCACTTTCAAATCAGGTGATCAGTTCCCAGTTTGGGGAATAGCACGCTTCTTCGTCGTTCCAATCAAACCAGGATGAATACTTGTGGAAAGAAGCTTGATTTGGATACATAAGTGGGGATAATCACCAGGAAGTTGAATAAATCTCATAGGAGTTGGGATGAAGAAGAAGTTATCCACTTTCAAATCAGGTGATTCCAGTTTTCCCAGTTTGGGAATAGACAGCTTCTTCGTCGTTCCAATCAAACCAGGATGAATCACTTGTGAGAAGCTTGATTTGGATAAATAAAGTGGTGGAGAATCACCAGGAAGTTGATTAAAATCTCATAGGAGTGGCGAGAAAGAAGTTATCCCACTTTCAAATCAGGTGATTCCAGTTTCCCAGTTTGGGAATAGGACAGCTTCTTTGTCGTTCCATTCAAACCAAGATGAATCACTGTGTGAGAAGCTTTATTTGGATACATAAAGTGGGTGGAGAACCAGCAGGAAGTTGAATAAATCTCATAGGAGTTGGGATTAAGAAGTTATCCATTCAAATCAGGTGATTCCAGTTTCCCAGTTTGGGAAAGCACAGCTTCTTCGTCGTTCCAATCAAACCAGGATGAATCACTTTGTGAGAAGCTTGATTGAATACATAAAGTGGTGGAGAATCACCAGGAAGTTGAATAAATCTAATAGGAGTTGGGGAAGAAGTTACCCACTTTCAATCAGGTGATTCCAGTTCCCAGTTTGGGAAATAGAACAGCTTCTTGTCGTTCCAATCAAACCAATGATGAAACACTTTGTGAGAAGCTTGATTTGGATACATAAAGTGGTGGAGAATCACGGAAGTTGAATAAATTCTAGGAGTGGCGAAAAGGTTATCCCACTTTCAAATCAGGTGATTCCAGTTTCCCAGTTGGAATAGGACAGCTTCTTGGTCGTTCCAATCAAACCAGGATGAATCACTTTGTAAGAAGTTGATTTTGGATCATAATGTGGGGAGAATCCCCGGAAGTGAATAAATCTCATAGGAGTTGGGATGAAGAAGTATCCCAATTTCAAACAGGTGATTCCAGTTCCCAAGTTTGGGAATAGGAAGCTTCTTGGTCCTTCCAATCTAAAACCAGGATGAATCCTTTGTGAGAAGGTTTTTTGGATACATACGTGTTGGGGAGGAAAACCAGGGAAGTTGAATTAATTCATAGGAGTTGGGATGAAGAAGTTATCCCACTTTCTAATCAGGTGATTCTAGGTTCCCAGTTTGGGAATAGCACAGCTTCATCGTCTTCCAGTCAAACCAGGATGAATCACTTTGTGAGAAGCTTGATTTGGATACTAAGTGGTTGGTAGAATCACCAGGAGTTGAAATAAATCTCATAGGAGTTGGGATGAAGAAGTATCCCACTTTCAAATCAGGTGATTCCAGTTTCCCAGTTTGGAATAGGACAGCTTCTTCGTCGTTCCAATCAAACCAGGATGAATCACTTGTGAGAAGAAGCGCTGATTTGGATACATTAAAGTGGTTGTAGAATCACCAGGAAGTTGAATATAAATCTCATAGGAGTTGGGATGAAGAAGTTATCCTACTTTTCAAATCAGGT
>NW_026016010.1:95000-182716 GCF_020379485.1 Brassica napus | reverse complement strand
TGTTGTGGGCGGTCTGTTCAGTACACACAGAACGTCTGTGGGTGTCGCCAGCACAGACATGACGTCGTGGCTGTCCGTGTCTGTGTCCGTCAGCACACACAGGACGTCCGTGGCTGTCCGTGTGTGTGTGTGTGTGTCCGTCAGCACACACATGACGTCTGTGGCTGCCTTCAGTACACATATCAGCACGTTGGTCTTTGGACTCAGCACACTGTCCTTCCCGTGGACTGTTGGGTGGGGATTTTGGCCCACGTGTGCTGTCTGTTCAGTACACACATGACGTCCATGGGTGTCCGTCAGCACACACATGATGTCCATATTTGTCCGTCAGCACACACAGGACGTCCGTTGGCTTTCGTTGTGTCCGTGTGTGTCCGTCAACACACACAGGACGTCTGTGGCTGTCCATCAGTACACATATCAGCACGTTGGTCCTTGGACTCAGCACGCTGACCCTTCCCTGTGGACTGTTCGGATGATTTTGGCCCACGTGGGCTGTCTGTTCAGTATACACAGGACGTCCATGGGTGTCCGCCAGCACAGACAGGACGTCCGTGGCTGTCTGTGGCTGTCCGTTAGCACACGCATGACGTCGGGACTGTCCATCTGAACACATATCAGCACGCTGGTCTTTGGACTCAGCACACGCTCCTTCCCGTGGACTGTTTGGGTGATTTTGGCCCACGTGGGCTGTCCGTTCAGTACACACAGGACGTATGTGGGTGTCCGTCAGCACACACAGGACGTCTGTGGGTGTCCGTCAGCACACACAGGGCGTCTGTGGCTGTCCGTGTGTGTCTGTGTGTGTCCGTGTGTGTCCGTCAGCACACACAGAACGTCCGTGGCTGTCCATCAGTACACATATCAGCACGTTGGCCTTGGACTCTGCACGTTGACCCTTCCCGTGGACTGTTTGGGTGATTTTGGCACATGTGGGCTGTCTGTTCAGTACGCACAGGACGTCTGTGGGTGTCTGTCAGCACACACAGGACGTCCGTGTGTGTCTGTCAGCACACACAGGACGTCAGTGTGTGTCCGAGTGTGTCCGTCAGCACACACAGGACGTCGTGGCTGTCCATCAGTACATATATCAGCACGTTGGTCCCTGGACTCAGCACGCTGACCCTTCCCATGGACTGTTCGGGTGATTTTGGCCCACGTGGGCTGTCTGTTCAGTACACACAGGACGTCCGTGGGTATCCGCAAGCATACACAGGACATCTGTGGCTGTCCGTGTGTGTCCGTCTGTATTCGTCAGCACACACAGGACGTCTGTGGCGGTCCATCAGTACACATATCATCACGTTGGTCCTTGGACTCAGCATGCTGGCCCTTCTCGTGGACGGTTTGGGTGATTTTGGTCCACGTGGGCTGTCTGTTCAGTACACACAGGACGTCCGTGTGTGTCCGCTAGCACACACAGGACGTTCGTGGCCGTCCGTCAGCACACACAGGACGTCCGTTGCTGTCCGTGTGTGTCCGTGTGTATCCGTCAGCACACACAGGACGTCCGTGGCTGTCCATCAGTACACATATCAGCACATTGGTCCTTGGACTCAGCACGCTGGCCCTTCACGTGGACTGTTCGTATAAGACCCGATCCCGGCCGACTAGGCCGCGGTCGATGCCTCACGTCGCTCAGTCCATACCCGGACCGAACCTCTAAAAATTTTGCCCTTTATTTAAAATATCGCCCATTGGCGAGGGCTAACTCAGATCCTAGCTCAAGACTACCTTAGTCATACCCTAGCTAGATCTTTTCAACTTATGCACAGCGGAATAGTATCTACTTAACCATTGGTCTATAACCAATATAATACTTGTCTTGTAGAATCACCTTGGCTAATGGTTAGTATACTCAACTACCAGCTAGCTCCAAGGTCAATCCCGAACCCAAATCAAGGCATACAAATCTGAGGTTCCATTCCCCTAACCATTCTATCTAGATCTATGCAACATTGCTAGATCATACCTTTGCCACACCCACGGAGCTTGTTAGCTCATCGGCCCAGCTACTCTAGCTGAATGAACTCATAAACTAGCTGATCGAGCTGTCACACTCGAACTGAGCTAGGACCGAGCTATGGCCAGCTGCCATATACAGCGTCCAGCTCCTTTACACACACAAAACAGTCATGTCCAACCATCCCCACAGACTTAAGTAACCCTTGAGAAGTCTTCAAACAGCTAAGGACATGCATCTGGCCCTTACCGGCTCATGCACTGTCCGACATCCTTTTGCCTTATCAACTTATGATACCAAGTCCAGCTCATGGACTAACAATACCCATCAGCTCCTGAGTCAATCAACCAACCACCCCACATGACTCAGAACTGATGAGTCTTCATACTTCCTAATCAGTCATGGAACCATGTCCCACTGAACCTGATTAGTGTTGCTCTTATCAACGGTGCATCCTTCGACCAATCAGATCAGACACCTTGATCCATCATCCAAGGATCAGATCGTCCATCCTTGCCCATGATCAGATCACACACGGCCTGCCTTACCAACACCAAGGTTGATAACCAGCAATTCCTTATGATCAATATCATAAGTGACAATATGTTCCAGCACACAAACATATGATCAGATATCCTAACACAAGGATCTGACCCCAATATGCCCTCAGGTGCAATTTCGACCCCAAGCAAACCTGCTCCAAAAATCAATTAAAATTCCTGACAATTCATGATAAATCATAACTAAGAGAATGGTCCAATCAGATTTCCCAGAACCGGCCTCCATCCCATAGATCTCGGCCAAGATAAGCCGAACCGGCCCAAGGGACCATCTCTAAATCAATCAGATAAAAATCCCCAAATACCATGATAAATCATGATAATTCACCACTAAGAGGATTCCAAAGTCAGATCGCCATAAATCCATCAAGAAGTAGGGGATCCAGACTTAGCTGCCACACCAAGGCCATGGAGGGTTCTTCTGAACCGGCCAAGCCATGGTTCAGTGCTACTATGTCTAATCATCAATCTCAATCATAAGAAGAATGAATAATATGATTAATAACCATAAAACAGAGTAAGGTGTAACTGCAGGACCAGATCTGCCCATAATGTACCAGACTATGTCAAATGGTCTGCAGTCCCCACCTGTTACCTCATCAGGGGCGTCCATGCACCTCCTAGCACCCTTCATCAAACCCTTATCACATACTCCCAGCATTGATAAGATCTAACCATGGTTCGTGCCCATCCCTCCTTCCATGGAACTTCCATGAAACCAGTTTCTATACTGCATCCATCTTCAAGGCTGTTCATGCCTTTGAGAGTGGAGTCAAGCCTTCCCCCTTCTCTCCTAACCAATTGCGTGTGTTCCCAAGACACAGGGGAAGCCTTTGACAGGATCATCCATGATCAATCACCATCCAAAGGTCGTGCATCACTTCCCTCTTTGTTTCCCATGAAACTGCTTTCCACACCAATCTCCCTTTAAGGCTGCATTGGCCCTTGGGAATGGATTCCGGCCAACTCCCTCCTTTCCTCACCATTTTCGTGTGTTCACAGGCTCCAGATAAGGCTTTGGGTGTTGTTAACAATGATCAAAACCGTTCAGAGGGACGTTCTCAACTTCCCCCTTGATCTACCCCAAAACTTCTCTTTATGGCCTTCACACCACCATGGGTCTTGGATTGGGAATCCGACCAACTCTCTGTATTTTTTTCTCTGGATTCTTTGTGTTTCAGGGTGTAGAAGGAAGCCCTGGCGTGCCTGCAAATGCACGGACTTGCCTTCCTTATATAGGAGAAGGGTGGTTACTTCTTAACCATTGCATCCCTTCGGTATCATTTCTGGCCATTGATTTAATCAATGGTACAGATTGCGCCCTTTCGCCTATGGCAGTTACCACACGCCCTGGAACTGCCAAACCACTCCTGGACAAGTCAAAACAAGGCCCAGACTGATTGCCCACGCCCATGACCCAACCACAAGAGCCCTCCAGCCTATTGGTACACATGGGTCATCCACATGGCCTGTGTAGAGACTAAGTGTATATAAGGGTAGATTAGTAAATACTTAAGACCTAGACATCTCTTGTACACTATATATATTGTAATCTCCTATTCTAATAGAATCAATTCATTCCCTAATCTATATGGTATCAGAGCTTAACGATACCTAAACCATTAAAATTTTTTTTTAGCCGCCGGCTCTTTCATTCAAAAACATGTCTTCTACACCAAGATCTACGAATGAAACTGTGTTGATTCCGACTCAATCCGGACTCTTTAACGTCAACATGAACAACGTGACTAAACTCACGGCGTCTAACTTCCTCATGTGGAGCCGCCAGGTCCATGCACTCCTCGATGGATACGATCTAGCTGGATTTATCGATGGATCCACAGTCGTCCCTACCCCGACACTCACGACCGATGATGAAATCTCGGTGAACCCTGCCTACGCCTTGTGGAAACGACAGGACAGGCTCATTTACAGCGCCTTACTTGGTGCTATTACCGTCACGATTCAACCTATCCTCTCCACCACGACGACTTCGGCGCAGATCTGGGAGACTCTAGCTGCAACCTATGCGAAGCCCAGTCGTGGTCATGTCAAACAAGTACGTCAGCAACTCAAGACATGGACCAAGGGAACCATGACTATCGATGCCTATCTTCAAGGGTTTACTACGAGGTTTGATCAGTTAGCCTTGCTCGGCAAGGCAATTGAACTTGAAGATCAAGTTGATTATGTTATCGAGGGCTTACCTGAGGAGTACAAGCAAGTGGTAGATCAGATTGAGAGCCGCGATAATACTCCTTCTCTAACTGAAATCCATGAGAAACTTCTGAACTTTGAGGTGAAACTCCAAGCCAAGCAACCTGCCACAACGGTTCTTCCCATTACCGCAAACGCTGCTAACTTTGGTGGTTCTTCCAACAATAATGGCAATCGCAACTCCTATCAAGGACAGTCGCGTAACAACAACAAGAATCAACAAACGTGGCAACAATCTCAATTCACACCGCGTCCTGATCAAGGTGGCCGAGGATACAAAGGGCGCTGCCAACTCTGTGGCGTTCATGGGCATAGCGCGAGACGTTGTCATCAGCTACAAAACCTGCAGGGCTCCTACAACAACAATCAGCGATCGTTCTCTCCAGCCCCTACCTCGTGGCAACCCCGCGCTAACATCGCAACGGCATCAGCGTACAATCCCAATAACTGGATCCTCGACAGCAGTGCAACTCATCATCTGACCACAGACCTGAGTAACTTGGCACTTCATCAACCCTATACTGGAGGTGAAGAAGTAACAATCGCGGATGGCTTTGGCCTTTCGATCTCGCATACTGGTTCCACTTCACTTCATACTCCTTCCCGCAAATTTACTTTAAATGATATCCTATATGTCCCTGACTTACACAAAAACCTTATCTCTGTTTATCGCTTGTGCAATACTAATAATGTCTCGGTTGAATTCTTTCCTGCCCATTTTCAGGTGAAGGATCTCAGCACGGGGGTCCGATTACTCCAAGGCAGAACTAGAGACGAGCTGTACGAGTGGCCTGTAACCGCACCCAACACCATCTCCTTGTTCGCAGCACCCACTCCAAAAACGTCTCTCTCTTCATGGCATTCCCGTTTGGGACATCCATCTTCTTTTATTACGCAATCTATTGTTTCAGCTTTTTCTTTACCAGTTTCACCTTCTCAAAAACAATCCCCTTGTTCCCATTGTTTCATTAATAAAAGTCATAAGCTGTCCTTTTACTCAAACACAATTACCTCAAAACAGCCTCTTGAATACTTATACACAGATGTTTGGACTTCTCCAATCCTTTCTATTGATCAGTTCAAATATTACCTTATCTTTGTTGATCGTTATACCAGATACACATGGTTCTACCCTCTTAAGCAGAAATCTCAAGTGAAAGAAACGTTTATCGCTTTCAAGGCCTTGGCCGAGAACTACTTTGGTACTAAGATACGGACGCTCTTTTCCGATAATGGCGGAGAGTTCATTGCATTGCGCTCCATCCTGTCCTCTCACGGAATCTCCAACCTGACATCACCTCCCCATACGCCTGAACACAATGGAATGGCAGAGCGCAAGCATCGACACATTGTGGAAACCGGCTTAACTCTCCTTCACCAAGCCTCTCTACCGCCTTCATATTGGACGTACGCCTTTGCCACAGCCGTGTATCTGATCAACCGACTTCCATCACCTGTCATCGACAACAACTCTCCATATCAGAAGCTCTTTCAGAAGCCACCAAACTATCTAAAGCTCCGAGTATTCGGCTGCTTGTGCTTTCCGTGGTTGCGGCCTTATACTCAACACAAGCTTGACAATCGCTCCTTGCCGTGTGTCTTCCTTGGTTACTCACTTACGCAAAGTGCGTATCTCTGCTTACACCTTGATACTGGAAGAATTTACACATCTCGCCATGTGCAGTTCGTTGAGACGACTTTCCCATACAAACCACCAAAGGCGGCGCCCAGTCAAGAAGAAGATGTCTCACCTTCCTACACACCGCCAGTTCATATTCCGGTTGCTCAGCCCCCACTCGTACATGCTTCCCCTCCGCCATCGCCTCCACCACCCCCGAGCCAGGATCCTCACCACTCGCATCAAGCGATGCCTTCACCGGCACACTCTGTTTCTCAAGAACAGGTTAATGTTAATGGGTTAGAAATTAATTCAAATGAGTCATTATCTAGTTCTGCGCAGGTACAAACGGAGACTCCAAACACAAACCTTTCCCCGAACCCAGCTCCACCATCACCAATCCAAACACAACCCACACAACCATCCAGCTCATCATCTACTTCATCGCAACCACCACCATCTCCTCCACCAGTTACAAATAACCATCCTATGCGGACCCGAGCCAAAAACAACATTACCAAACCTGCTAAAAAGCTAACCCTGATCGCCACACCCACTGAAACCAAACCCACCATACCAACAACCCTGGCTCAGGCTATGCGAGATCCGAAGTGGTGCAGTTCCATGGGCGATGAGTATAATGCTCAACTTCGTAACCACACGTTTGAGTTGGTTCCGTCGCACCCATCGCAAAACGTGATTGCGACAAAATGGATCCATACTATTAAATATTTGCCTAATGGTCAACTTGACAGGTACAAATCACGTTGGGTTGCTCGTGGTGATCGTCAAGAGTATGGGATCGATTATGCTGAGACTTTTAGTCCGGTGGTGAAATCACTCACAATTCGTCTAGTCTTGCAGTTAGCAGTTACTCGCGGCTGGAAAATAAAACAGCTTGATGTCAATAATGCCTTCTTACAAGGAACACTTACTGATGAAGTTTATGTTTCTCAGCCTCCAGGTTTTGTTGATGCTGATCATCCACATCACGTTTGTCGGCTCAAGAAAGCGTTATACGGCCTCAAACAGGCTCCTCGGGCATGGTACCAAGAACTCAAGACTTTCCTTACAGAGATGGGCTGCCACAACTCACTCGCTGATACCTCTGCTTTCATCTACATCAATGGAGCTGACATCGTCTACATATTGGTATACGTCGACGATATCATCGTCACCGGCAGCAGTCCTGCTCTACTTGATGGTGTGATACATGTGCTCTCCGCTCGCTTCTCTCTCAAGGATCCCACTGATATCCGATATTTTCTGGGCATTGAGGCTACTCGTACGCAGCACGGCCTCCACTTGATGCAGCGGAAATATATATATGATCTCTTGGCGAAGACAAAGATGTTAGAAGCAAAACGGTCTCCACTCCAATGGCAACCTCACCGAAACTGTGTCTAACATCCGGAACTCCACTTCCTGATCCTCATGAGTATCGGAAGGTGGTTGGGAGTCTCCAATATTTGGTGTTTACAAGGCCCGACATTGCTTACAGCGTCAACAGATTATCTCAGTTCATGCATCGTCCAACTGACGATCATTGGCAAGCAGTCAAGCGAGTCTTACGGTATCTTGCTGGCACACAGTCTCATGGGATCTTCCTCTCTTCTCGCTCTCCTATCTCCCTTCATGCCTTCTCCGATGCCGATTGGGTGGGTGATGTTGACGATTTTGTGTCCACAAATGCATTCATTGTGTATCTTGGCACCACTCCGGTGGCGTGGACTTCTAAGAAACAGACAGGAGTTGCGAGATCATCGACAGAAGCAGAGTATCGTTCTGTAGCTAATACTGCTGCGGAACTCAGCTGGGTGTGCTCACTGTTAACTGAACTTGGCGTCACCCTTCCCTCGACACCAGTCATCTATTGTGATAATGTGGGCGCCATATATCTGAGTGCGAACCCGGTTTTTCATTCTCGTTTGAAACACTTGGCGTTGGACTTTCACTTTGTACGGCAAAACGTCCAGTCAGGGGCTCTCCGGGTTGCCCATGTCTCAACTCGGGATCAATTGGCAGATGCACTGACGAAGCCTCTATCTCGCATCCGCTACAATGAATTAATACCCAAGATTGGAGTGACCAAACCCCCTCCATCTTGAGGGGGAGTGTAGAGACTAAGTGTATATAAGGGTAGATTAGTAAATACTTAACACCTAGACATCTCTTGTACACTATATATATTGTAATCTCCTATTCTAATAGAATCAATTCATTCCCTAATCTATAGCCTGGTCACTGTCCCGACCCGAACCAACTGCCCAAGACTCGAACACTCAGTCCAGCTGAGTTGAGCTGATCCCCAGCTGATACAGCTGAGTGAGCTAGACCATCCAGCTCAGGGAGCTGACCTACACTTCAGTGAGCTACACCGAGCTGCACTACACTTCACCTAGCTGATCGAGCTTGCTTACTGCATCGCCCAGCTGTTATACACTGTGTCCAGCTTGCTTCCTTTATCTTCTTCAATCCTTCTAAGTCCCTTGGTCAATTTCCAGACCTAGACTTAGTTTTCCCATGATCCATTCTGATCACTCACTTCATCGAGCTTCACCTGGATCTTGTCCAGCTACCAGCTCCCTTGTCCAGCTCCTTTGAGCTTGTCTCCTTCTTGGATTAGCTATGCCTTAGCTCCCTGATGCCCTTAACCTTACCTTCAGGCCATGATATACTTGTATTTAGGTCATATGACCTGAATGGTGCGTTTCCTCGCACCGCAGTCCGTACGGACGATCCTATCCAGGATCGGGGACATGACAAGTCTCCCCCACTTACGAAGGATTCGTCCTCGAATCCAGTGGTGTTAACCTCTTGTCTCATGACAAAGGTTCCATCCGAACTCCTTTGTACCCGGAACATGGAGCATGCTCGATTGGTTCTTTCTAATCAATTCATTGCATCTCCCACCTTGTTCCTTCTCACTGACCACCTCTTGGTCATCATATACACAACAAGTCTCCCCCACTTGATAGATATTTAACCCAAAATCTTATCAAGTGGTCCATCAAGCACCCATACAAAGACATGACTTGTGTCACTGACCCAACTCTCCAGGTTGCGTTCGTAGTAGACACCAAGTCCATGTAGAACGCTCTAGTTCCATGACCAGATCAAATTCAGTACCTAGGAACATACTGAGTACTCAAGTCTTAGTAGATTCAACCAATCTCCAAGCCACTCGATGCACCAGCCAAGTCCTAGCGAACATGTTCCAATCTTTAGGCTGGTCACTCTACCATGAGTCCTAACAGATTGTTCTGTTCCCTTAAGTCCTTCCTGGACAATAAGGTTTATGATTCCAGCAATTCATCAATCCTGGGTAAAGGGTACTTGTTTTTCCCAGTCACCCTGTTCAAACCCCTATCATCAATGCACAACCTAAAGCTACCATCCTTTTTCTTAACAAATAGGACTGGTGCTCCCCAAGGTGATACACTAGGGCGTATGAACCCCTTCTCAAGCAACTCCTCAAGTTGCTTCTTCAGCTCTGCCATCTGAGCTGGTGCCATTCTATATGGATTTTTAGATAATGGGGCCGTTCCAGGTTCCAATTCAATGATGAATGGGTCAGCCCTATCAGGGGGAATGCCCTGTAGTGCCCCAAAGACATCCTGAAATTCCCGAACCAACGGTATACCCTCAGGGTCACAGGCCCCTACAACCTCATCAGTGTAAATGGTAGCCAAAAAGGCCTCACAACCATTTCCAAGCATCCGTTCTATTTGGACTGCTGAAACCACCAAACTACAAGAGGTTGGCTTGATTCCTTGGTACTTAATCGGGGGTCCAAACTCGTTCTCAAGTTGCACCCTTCCCCGGTGAAAATCTAGAGTTGCCCGATACTTTCCCAACCAGTCCATGCCCAAGATCACTTCATGATGCTTGAGGGGGACAACAATCAGATCTATAGGCATCGGCTTATCCAAGATCACCACAGGGATGTCCTTAACCAGACCGAGTGGGTTAATAACTTGCCCTCCGGCCGCACTCACTCGTTCAGGACCATCCCATGTTCCATACTGGAACAAACCTTTTCCAATCATTCCTGGACTCACAACACTATGTGCAGTTCCAGTATCGAAAAGTACGTGTGTTTCCACACCACCGATCATTAAGTACTTAGATGAGTAGGATCTTGGTTTGATCACACATTTGGAAAATGTCCCATAACATTCTCCAAAGCATCACACATCTGTGAACGTCCCATACCATTCACAAAAGTGTTTATAGTATACCTCAATCCTCATCATACTAAGATACTTAACATCGTGTTTCCAATTCCTCTTGGAATTGATCCATTCCATTCACTTAATCTTAAGGAATCCTACCTTGACTTACACTGAGTCCAAGCTGATCCATCTGATCACAAGCCCACTCATGTACTAGCCATGTAGCGTCTCCCTTAGACTAACATGAACATTGCATATGCTCACTTGTTTTGAACGGCCACCAAGGGATAACATTTACCTCCAAGAGAGTGCTGCACGTTTCTTTCAACCTAAGCCACTCTCGGTCCATGTTACTTCCCTTGTCCAGGTCGTCCATACAAAGATCTTGCATTGCGTCCATCATCCAATCCGTCTACTATTCCCAATTAACTAGATAAACTAACCTTTATGTTTTCAGGGTCTTGCCATGGAAGAGTGTATCTTGGCTAAGCCGGCTCATCTTGGAACTTCCCCGTTCACAAGCATGAAACCAATCTTACCTCAACTCTCGCTTGGCTCACCACAGCTAAGGTTCCAAGTCATCATAGTTTTCAGAAATAATTTTTGTTTGGAACTCAACATCCTTGAGCACTGTCCGTAACTGGATCAAGCATACTCTGATACCAACTTGTAAGACCCGATCCCGGCCGACTAGCCGCGGTCGATGCCTCACGTCGCTCAGTCCATACCCGGACCAAACCTCTAAAAATTTTGCCCTTTATTTAAAATATCGCCCATTGGCGAGGGCTAACTCAGATCCTAGCTCAAGACTACCTTAGTCATTCCCTAGCTAGATCCTTTCAACTTATGCACAGCGGAATAGTATCTACTTAACCATTGGTCTATAACCAATATAATACTTGTCTGGTCGAATCACCTCGGGTAATGGTTAGTATACTCAACTACCAGCTAGCTCCAAGGTCAATCCCGAACCCAAATCAAGGCATACAAATCTGAGGTTCCATTCCCCTAACCATTCTATCTAGATCTATGCAACATTGCTAGATCATACCTTTGCCACACCCACGGAGCTTGTTAGCTCATCGGCCCAGCTACTCTAGCTGAATGAACTCATAAACCAGCTGATCGAGCTGTCACACTTGAACTGAGCTAGGACCGAGCTATGGCCAGCTGCCATATACTGCGTCCAGCTCCTTTAGACACACAAAACAACTCCCTTAGGTACTTAGTTATTCAGCCAACCATTCCCATAGACATAAGTAACCCTTGAGAAGTCTTCAAACAGCTAAGGACATGCATCTGGCCCTTACCGGCTCATGCACTGTCCCACATCCTTTTGCCTTATCAACTTATGATACCAAGTCCAGCTCATGGACTAACAATACCCATCAGATCCTGAGTCAATCAACCAACCACCCCACATGACTCAGAACTGATGAGTCTTCATACTTCCTAATCAGTCATGGAACCATGTCCCACTGAACCTGATTAGTGTTGCTCTTACCACCGGTGCATCCTTCGACCAATCAGATCAGACACCTTGATCCATCATCCAAGGATCAGGTCGTCCATCCTTGCCCATGATCAGATCACACACGGCCTGCCTTACCAACACCAAGGTTGATAACCAGCAATTACTTATGATCAATATCATAAGTGACAATATGTTCCAGCACACAAACATATGATCAGATATCCTAACACAAGGATCTGACCCCAATATGCCCTCAGGTGCAATTTCGACCCCAAGCAAACCTGCTCCAAAAATCAATTAAAATTCATGACAATTCATGATAAATCATAACTAAGAGAATGGTCCAATCAGATTTCCCAGAACCGGCCTCCATCCCATAGATATCGGCCAAGATCAGCTGAACCGGCCCAAGGGACCATCTCTAAATGAATCAGATAAAAATCCCCAAATACCATGCTAATTCATGATAATTCACCACTAAGAGGACTCCAAAGTCAGATCGCCATAAATCCATCAGGAAGTAGGAGATCCAGACTTAGCTGCCAAACCAAGGCCATGGAGGGTTCTTCTGAACCGGCCAAGCCATGGTTCAGTGCTACTATGTCTAATCATCAATCTCAATCATAAGAAGAAGAAATAATAGTATTAATAACCATAAAACAGAGTAAGGTGTAACTGCAGGACCAGATCTGCCCATAGTGTACCAGACTATGTCAAATGGTCTGCAGTCCCCACCTGTTACCTCATCAGGGGCGTCCAGGCTCCTCCTAGCACGCCTTCATCAAAACCTTATCACATACTCCCAGTATTGATAAGATCTAACCATTGTTCGTGCCCATCCCTCCTTCCATGGAACTTCCATGAAACCAGTTTCTATATTGCATCCATCTTCAAGGCTGTTCATGCCTTTGAAAGTGGAGTCAAGCCTTCCCCCTTCTCTCCTAACCAATTGCGTGTGTTCCCAAGACACAGGGGAAGCCTTAGACATGATCATCCATGATCAATCACCATCCAAAGGTCGTGCATCACTTCCCTCTTTGTTTCCCATGAAACTGCTTTCCACACCAATCTCCCTTTAAGGCTGCATTGGCCCTTGGGAATGGATTCCGGCCAACTCCCTCCTTTCCTCACCATTTGCGTGTGTTCACAGGCTCCAGATAAGGCTTTGGGTGTTGTTAACAATGATCAAAACCGTTCAGAGGGTCGTTCTCAACTTCCCCCTGATCTGCCCCAAAACTGTCTCTTTATGGCCTTCACACCACCATGGGTCTTGGATTGGGAATCCGACCAACTCTCTGTATTTTTTTCTCGGGATTCTTTGTGTTTCAGGGTGTAGAAGGAAGCCCTGGCGTGCCTGCAAAGGGACGGACTTGCCTTCCTTATATAGGAGAAGGGTGGTTACTTCTTAACCATTGCATCCCTTCGGTATCATTTCTGGCCATTGATTTAATCAATGGTACAGATTGCACCCTTTCGCCTATGGCAGTTACCACACGCCCTGGAACTGCCAAACCACTCCTGGACAAGTCCAAACAAGGCCTAGACTGATTGCCCACGCCCATGACCCAACCACAAGAGCCCTCCAGCCCATTGGTACACATGGGTCATCCACATGGCCTGGTCACTGTCCCGACCCGAACCAACTGCCCAAGACTCGAACACTCAGTCCAGCTGAGTTGAGCTGATCCCCAGCTGATACAGCTGAGTGAGCTAGACCATCAAGCTCAGGGAGCTGACCTACACTTCAGTGAGCTACACCGAGCTGCACTACACTTCACCTAGCTGGTCGAGCTGGCTTACTGCATCGCCCAGCTGTTATACACTGTGTCCAGCTTGCTTCCTTTATCTTCTTCAATCCTTCTAATTCCCTTGGTCAATTTCCAGACCTAGACTTAGTTTTCCCATGATCCATTCTGATCACTCACTTCATCGAGCTTCACCTGGATCTTGTCCAGCTACCAGCTCCCTTGTCCAGCTCCATTGAGCTTGTCTCCTTCTTGGATTAGCTATGCCTTAGCTCCCTGATGCCCTTAACCTTACCTTCAGGCCATGATATACTTGTCTTTAGGTCATATGACCTGAATGGTGTGTTTCCTCGCACCGCAGTCCGTCCGGACGATCCTATCCAGGATCGGGGACATGACAGTTCAGGTGATTTTGGCCCATGTGGGCTGTCTGTTCAGTACACACAGAACGTCTGTGGGTGTCCGCCAGCACAGACATGACGTCTGTGGCGGTCCGTGGCTGTCCGTCAGCACACACAGGACGTCCGTGTGTGTTTGTGTGTGTCCGTCAGCACACACATGACGTCTGTGGCTGTCCTTCAGTACACATATCAGCACGCTGGTCTTTGGACTCAGCACACTGCTCCTTCCCGTGGACTGTTCGGGTGATTTTGGCCCACGTGTGCTGTCTGTTCAGTACCCACAGGACGTCCATGGGTGTCCGTCAGCACACACATGACGTCCATATGTGTCCGTCAGCACACACAGGATGCCGTGGCTGTTCGTGTGTGTCCGTGTGTGTCCGTCAACACACACAGGACGTCTGTGGCTATCGATCAGTACACATATCAGCACGTTGGTCCTTGGACTCAGCATGCTGACCTTTCCCGTGGACTGTTCGGATGATTTTGGCCCACGTAGGCTGTCTGTTCAGTATACACAGGACGTCCATGGGTGTTCGCCAGCACAGACAGGACGTCCGTGGCTGTCTGTGACTGTCCGTCAGCACACACAGGAAGTCTGTGGCTGTCCGTGTGTGTCTGCGTGTGTCCGTCAGCACACGCTTGACGTCCGTGGCTGTCCATCTGAACACAGTGTCCGTCAGCACACAGAGGACGTCCGTGGCTATCCATCAGTACTCATATCAGCACGCTGGTTCTTGGACTCAGCACGCTGGCGCTTCCCGTGGACTGTTCGGGTGATTTTGGCCCACGTGGGCTGTCTGTTCAGTACACACAGGATGTCCGTGGCTGTCCATCAGTACACATATCAGCACGTTGGTCCTTGGAATGAGCATGCTGACCCTTCCTGTGGACTGTTTGGGTGATTTTGGCCCACGTGGGTGTCTGTTCAGTACACACAGGACGTCCGTGGGTGTCCGTCAGCACACAATACGTCTGTGTGTGTCCGTCAGCACACATATGGCGTATGTGGCTGTCCGTGTGTGTCCGTGTGTGTCCGTCAGCACACACATGATGTCCGTGGCTGTCCATCAGTACACATATCAGCACGTTGGTCCTTGGACTCAGCATGCTGACTCTTCCCCTGGACTGTTCGGGTGATTTTAGCCCACGTGGGCTGTCTGTTCAGTAAACCTAGGACGTTCGTTGGTGTCCGCCAGCATACACAGGACGTCTATGGCTGTCCATCAGTACACATATCAGCACGTTGGTCCTTGGACTCAGAACGCTGACCCTTCCCCTGGACTGTTTGGGTGATTTTGGCCCACGTGGGCTGTCTGTTCAGTACACACAGGACGTCCGTGGGTGTCCGTCAGCATGCACAGGACGTCCGTGGCTGTCCGTGTGTCTCCGTCTGTGTCCGTCAGCACACACAGGACGTCCGTGGCTGTGCATCAGTACACATATCAGCACGTTGGTCCTTGGAATGAGCATGCTGACCCTTCCTGTGGACTGTTTGGGTGATTTTGGCCCACGTGGGTGTCTGTTCAGTACACACAGGACGTCCGTGGGTGTCCGTCAGCACACAATACGTCTGTGTGTGTCCGTCAGCACACATATGGCGTATGTGGCTGTCCGTGTGTGTCCGTGTGTGTCCGTCAGCACACACATGATGTCCGTGGCTGTCCATCAGTACACATATCAGCACGTTGGTCCATGGTCTGAGCACGCTGGCCCATCCCATAAACTGTTTGGGTGATTTTAGCCCACATGTGATGTCTGTTCAGTACACACAGGACGTCTGTGGGTGTCCGTCAGCACACACAGGACGTCAGTGGCTTTCCGTCAGCACACACAGGACGTCTGTGGCTGTCCGTGTGTGTCCGTCAGCACAGACAGGACGTCCGTTGATGTCCATCAGTACACATATCAACACGCTGGTCCTTGGACTCAGCAAGCTGGCCTTTCCCGTGGACTGTTCGGGTGATTTTGGCCCACGTGGGCTGTCTGTTCAGTACACACAGGACGTCCGCGGCTGTCCGCTAGCGCACACGGGACGTATGTGGCTCTCCGTCACCACACACAGGACGTCCATGTGTGTCCGTCAGCACACAGAGGACATCTGTGGCTATCCATCAGTACTCATATCAGCACGCTGGTTCTTGGACTCAGCACGCTGGCGCTTCCCGTGGAGTGTTCGGGTGATTTTGGCCCACGTGGGCTGTCTGTTCAGTACACACAGGATGTCCGTGGGTGTCCGTCAGCACACACAGGACGTCTGTGGGTGTCCGTCAGCACACACAGGACATCTGTGGCTGTCCGTGTGTGTCCGTGTGTGTCCGTCAGCACACACAGGACGTCCGTGGCTGTCCATCAGTACACATATCAGCACATTGGTCCTTGGAATCAGCCCGCTGACCCTTCTCGCAGACTGTTTGGGTGATTTTCGCCCACGTGGGTGTCTGTTCAGTACACACAGGATGGCCGTGGGTGTCCGTCAGCACACAGTACGTTCGTGTGTGTCCGTCAGCACACACAGGACGTCTGTGGCTGTTCGTGTGTGTCCGTGTGTGTTCGTCATCACACAGAATGTCCGTGGCTGTCCATCAGTACACATATCAGCGTGTTGGTTCTTGAACTCAGCATGCTGACCCTTCCCCTGGACTGTTCGGGTGATTTTAGCCCACCTGGGCTGTCTGTTCAGTACGCACAGGACGTTCGTGGGTGTCCGCCAGCATACACAGGACGTCTGTGGCTGTCCGTGTGTGTCCGTCTGTGTCCGTCAGCACACACAGGATGCCCGTGGCTGTCCATCAGTACACATATCAGCACGTTGGTCCTTGGTCTCAGCACGCTGGTCCTTCCCATAAACTGTTTGGGTGATTTTAGCCCACATGGGCTGTCTGTTCAGTACACACAGGACGTCCGTGGGTGTCCGCCAGCACACACAGAACGTCTGCGGCTGTCCGTCAGCACACACAGGACGTCCGTGGATGTTTGTGTGTGTCTGTGTGTGTTCGTGGGTGTTTGCCAGTACACACAGGACGTCTGTGGCTGTCCGTGGCTGTCCGTCAGCACACACAGGACGTTCGTGTGTGTCCGTCAGCACACACAGGATGTCCGTGTGTGTCCGATAGCACACACAGGACGTCCGTGGCAGTCCATCAGTACACATATCAGCATGCTGGTCCTTGGACTCAGCACGCTGGCCCTTCCCGTGGACTGTTTGGGTGATTTTGGCCCACGTGGGCTGTCTGTTCAGTACACACAGGACGTCCGTGGGTTTCCGCCAGCACACACAGGACGTCTGTGGCTGTCTGTGGCTGTCCGTCAGCGCACACAGGACGTCTGTGGCTGTCCGTGTGTGTCCGTCAGCACACACAGGACGTCTGTGGCTCTCCATCAGGACACATATCAGCACGTTAGCCCTTCCTGTGGACTGTTCGGGTGATTTTGGCCCACGTGGGCTGTCTGTTTTGTACAAACAGGACGTCCGTGGGTGTCCATCAGCACACACAGTACGTCCGTGTGTGTCCGTCAGCACACACAGCATGTCCGTGCCTGTCCGTGTGGGTCCGTGTGTGTCCGTCAGCACACACATGACGTCCGTGGCTGTCCATCAGTACACATATCAGCACGTTGGTCCTTGGACTCAGCACGCTGACCCTTCTTGTGGACTGTTCGGGTGATTTTGGCCCACTTGGGCTGTCTTTTAAGTATACACAGGACATCCGGGGGTGTCCGCCAGCACACACAGGATGTCCGTGGCTGTCCATGTGTGTCCGTCTGTGTCCATCAGCACACACAAGACATCCGTGGCTGTCCATCAGTACACATATCAGCACGTTGGTCCTTGGACTCAGCACGCTGACCCTTCCCGTGGACTGTTTGGGTGATTTTGGCCCACGTGGGCTGTCTGTTCAGTACACACATGACGTCCGTGGGTGTCCGCCATTACACACAGGATGTCCGTGTGTGTCTGTCAGCACACACATGACGTCCATGGCTGTCTGTGTGTGACCGTGTGTATCCCAGCACACATAGAACGTCCGTGGCTGTCCATCAGTACACATATCAGCACGCTGGTCCTTGGACTCAGAACGCTGGCCATTCCTGTTGTCTGGTCGGGTGATATTGGCCTACGTGGGCTGTGTGTTCAGTACACACAGGAAGTCTGTGGGTGTCCGCCAGCACACACAGGACGTCCGTGGCTGTCCGTCATGTCACGCCCCCAATCCTGGAAAGGATTGTCGGGACGGCCATGGTTCGAGGAAACGTACCAGCCAGTCTTAGGACATCAAGGCAAGCGTTCCATGGTCAAGAAAGAAGGTTAAGGACATAAGGAAACTTAGACTTAACCTTATAAGAGCAAAGAGACAGCTAAGACATGTAAGACGGTAGCTGGATGAGATTGAGAAGTATCTCGACCAGCTTAACGAAGCTAGGTTGAGTTCACTCCAGCTCAGCCACTACTAAGTCAGCTCCACTAGCTGGACTCCTAGCTCACTCAGCTGAGGCAGCTGGGAGTCAGCTCATCTCAGCTAGATGGACTGTCCGGCCATGAGGCCATGGGCTGTTGGGTCCTTGGACAAGGCCGTGGGCTAAGTCCAGGAGGCTTGGGGCGTGGGTTGGGCTTATGACCGACCCCAAACCCAATCAGAAACGGCGAAAGGATGCAAGTGGCCGAAAGGGGACAACCCTTGGCCGATGGTGCCCGTTCGCTAGCAAGTCATGCCTGTTCGTGGGGCAAGACTTACCCCCTCGTTTTCTTAAATATGGGGCCTCTCCTGTCGATTTCATTATCCATTTCCAGAGTAAAATACTCAGAGAAAAACGTAGAGAGAGAGAGAGAGAGTCCTGACCAAGAGATCGGCCGGAAAAGGGCCGGTCGTGGTGGTTTAGTATCTCCGGCAAGGAGAACGGTTTACGAGAGAGGAGGCCGTGTGGTTATGGATACCCAAGGCATAGAGAAACGTCGGGAGAAGGACTCCAACCCCGTGGTTCAGTCAGATAGGGTCAGTGGGGTAACCACCCACTCATCGGCTAAGACCATCGGACAGTCCGAACCGGTCTAGCCATGGGCGCTTGGATTGTGTCCCATTCTTCTTATTCTTTTCATCTAGTTCTTCTTCTACTGCTTCTGTACATTGGCGTGGCCTTGTGGATATGTTGGGATTGGTTATAACCGTGGTTCTGGTTGAGTAATGCGGTCGCGGTCCATGACCGTCGAGTTAGGCGCGCGCATGGTCTAAACCGGCCTCAGGTGATCCGATTGGATAGGGGCGGTTCTGTTCTGTTCTGAACGGTTGCAACCCTTCCCTGAACAGTCACAATGGTTCATGACTTGTGTAGGTTAAGGCGTGGTCCTTTGGCCATTGGTCGGACACACGCACAGACCAGACAGTCCATACGGACGGTTAGGTCGAACGGTTGGAGCATCTGAATGGGTGCGAGATACCAAGGGTCATGAGTTGCCAAGAGGCACTAGTTCCCAAAGGGTGTGAGTTCCAAACGGTGCCATTGGTTCAAGGCTTAGGCCGGACCAAGTGGACAGTCTGCGGCTGCATGGTCGAACGGACGGACGGTTAGTTTAACCGGAGTGTTGTGTCGCAAGGTCTGCTTGGTTGCAAGGAAATCCGGTTTGGTCTTGGGCCTTACTCTCTGGTATGGATCCAGGCTTTGGGTCGGATCAGGTGAGAAGGTCTGTGAGCCTTTGGGCCGGACTTATAACTGGTCGATCGCACCTAGATCTTAACCAGACGGTTAGACGGGACTATGGAAGATCCGGCTATGGTTGGATGGCTTTAGCCGCAAAGGCTAAGTGGGATATCTTACAATAAACCTTGGGTTGGTGAGTAGGATAGGCGCCATATGCATTATGTAGGGCGTAGACCCACATGATGGCAATGGAAGGCCGGTTATATCAATACCTGCTAAGTAGACGATGGCTTATCAAGTCTGGTGGTCGGATCATGTTTCATGACGATGGTTCGATGGCCGAGCACTAGTATGGATAGTCACGTTGCTGGAGTAATAGTATTGATGTGATGCTTCTAGATATCAACCTTGGTGTTGATAGCTTCGAGATTGGCTAAGAGTCATGACGAAGTGTATGGCTAGTACTATGTGTCGTAGACCATAGATACTGAGCCTAAGTGTGATTGTTCAAGGAAGGCCGTGTAAGATCTGATCATGGTTGAGTATGGACGACCTAACCTCTGAATGATGGTTCAAGGTGTCGGAACTAATCTGATTAAGGAATGCATCGGTTGGTATGAACAAATCATATATGTTTTTTGGGTTAAGTCCCAAGGCCGGTTAGGCCAGATGATGACTCATCAGTTCCAAGTTATGTGAGGATGGTTGGTTGATTGACTTAGGATCTAATGAGCTTTGTCAGTCCAGAAGATGGACTTGGTACTATTGCCTATAAGGCAAAAGGATTTCGGATTGTGCATGAGCCGAGAAAGGCCAGATGCAAACCCTTATCCTTTCAAAGACTTCTCAAAGGTTACTTATTTCTGTGGGGATGGTTGGTTGAATGACTAAGTACCTAGGGGAGTTGGTTGATGCAGGAATCAAGATAAGGACCTTAAGTAAGATCATTGACTGATCGTGGTCCAGCTGTTAAGCAAGAGCAATTCGAGTCAATGGAGGACCGCTGAGCTAATAAGCTCCGTAGATGTGGCAAAGGTATGATCTAGCATTTACTTATGTAGATCTAGATAGAATGGTTTAGGGGAATGGAACCTCAGAATCGTATGGCTTGGTTTGGGTTTAGGATTGACGGGACGGCCATGGTTCGAGGAAACGTACCAGCCAGTCTTACGACATCAAGGCAAGCGTTCCATGGTCAAGAAAGAAGGTTAAAGACATAAGGAAACATAGACTTAACCTTATAAGAGCAAAGAGACGGCTAAGACAAGTAAGACGGTAGCTGGACGAGATAGAGAAGTAGCTCGACCAGCTTAACGAAGCTAGGTTGAGTTCACTCCAGCTCAGCCACTACTAAGTCAGCTCCACTAGCTGGACTACTAGCTCACTCAGCTGAGGCAGCTCGGAGTCAGCTCATCTCAGCTAGACGGACTGTTCGGGTTTTAGGCCGATGGTCCGGGTCCGGGTCAGTGGCGGGCTGTGAGGTTCGGCCATGAGGCCATTGGGCTGTTGGGTCCTTGGACAAGGCCGTGGGCTAAGTCCAGGAGTCTTGGGGCGTGGGTTGGGCTTATGACCTACCCCAAACCCAATCAGAAAGGGCGAAAGGATGCAAGTGGCCGAAAGGGGACAACCCTTGGCCGATGGTGCCCATTCGCTAGCAAGTCGTGCCTGTTCGTGGGGCAAGACTTACCCCTTCGTTTTCTATAAATATGGGGTCTCTCCTGTTGATTTCATTATCCAATTCCAGAGTAAAATTCTCAGAGAAAAACGTAGAGAGAGAGAGAGAGAGTCCCGGCCAAGAGATCGGCCGGAAAAGGGCCGGTCGGGGTGGTTTTGTGTCTCCGGCAAGGAGAATGGTTTAGGAGAGAGGAGGCCGTGTGGTTATGAATACCCAAGGCAAAGAGAAAGTTCTGGAGAAGGACTCCAAAGCCGTGGTTCAGTCAGATAGGGTCAGTGGGGTAACCACCCACTCATCGGCTAAAACCATCGGACAGTCCGAACCGGTCTAGCCATGGGCGTTTGGATTGTGTCCTATTCTTCTTATTCTTTTCATCTATTTCTTCTTCTACTCCTTCTGTACATTGGCGTGGCCTTGTGGATATGTTGGGATTGGTTATTGGTTCTGGTTGAGTAATGCGGTCGCGGTCCATAACCGTCGAGTTAGGCGCGCGCATGGTCTAAACTGGCCTCAGGGGATCCGAATGGATAGGGGCGGTTCTGTTCTGTTCTGAACGGTTGCAACCCTCCCCTGAACAGTCACAATGGTTCATGACTTGTGTAGGTTAAGGCGTGGTCCTTTGGCCATAGGCCGGACACACGCACGGACCAGACAGTCCATACGGACGGTTAGGTCGAACGGTTGGAGCATCTGAATGGGTGCGAGATGCCAAGGGTCATGAGTTGCCAAGAAGAACGAGTGTCCAAAGGGTACTAGTTCCCAAAGGGTGTGAGTTCCAAACGGTGCCATTGGTTCAAGGCTTAGGCCGAACAAAGTGGACAGTCCGCGGCTGCATAGTCGAACGGACGGACGGTTAGTTTAACCGGAGTGTTGTGTCGCAAGGTCTGATCGGTTGTAAGGCAATCCGGTTTGGGCTTGGGCCTTACTCGGTTGTATAGATCCAGGCTTTGGGTTGGATCAGGTAAGAAGGACCGTGAGCCTTTTGGCCGGACTTATAACTTGCCGATCGCACCTAGATCTTAACCAGACGGTTAGACGGGACAATGGACAATCCGGCTATGGTTGGATGGTTCTAGCCGCAAAGGCTAAGTGGGATATCTTACAATCAACCTCGGGTTGGTGAGTAGGATAGGCGCCATATGCCTTATGTAGGGGGTAGACCCACATGATGGCAATGGAAGGCCAGTTATATCAGTACATGCTAAGTGGATGATGGCTTATCAAGTCTAGTGGTCGGAACATGTTTCATGACGATGGTTCGATGGCCGAACACTAGTATGGATAGTCACGATGCTGGAGTAAGAGTATTGATGTGATGCTTCTAGATATCAACCTTGGTGTTGATAGCTTCGAGATTGGCTAAGAGTCATGACGAAATGTGTGGCTAGTACTATGTGTCGTAGACCATAGATACTGAGCCTAAGTGTGATTGTTCAAGGAAGGCCGTGTAAGATCTGATCATGGTTGAGTATGGACGACCTGACCTCTGAATGATGGTTCAAGGTGTCGGTCCTAACCTGATTACTGAATGCATCGGTTGGTATGAACAAATCATATATGTTGTCTGGGTTAAGTCCCAAGGCCGGTCAGGACAGATGATGACTCATCAGTTCCAAGTCATGTGAGGATGGTTGGTTGATTGACTTAGGATATAATGAGCTTTGTCAGTCCAGAAGATGGACTTGGTACTATTTCCTATAAGGCAAAAGGATTTTGGGTTGTGCATGAGCCGAGAAAGGCCAGATGCAAACCCTTATCCTTTCAAAGACTTCTCAAAGGTTACTTATGTCTGTGGGGATGGTTGGTTGAATGACTAAGTACCTAGGGGAGCTGTTTGACGCAGGAGTCAAGATAAGGACCATAAGTAAGATCATTGAGTGATCATGGTCCAGCTGTTAAGCAAGAGCAATTCGAGTCAATGGAGGACCGATGAGCTAATAAGCTCCATAGATGTGGCAAAGGTATGATCTAGCATTTACTTATGTAGATCTAGATAGAATGGTTTCGGGGAATGGAACCTCAGAATCGTATGGCTTGGTTTGGGTTTAGGATTGACCTTTAAGCTAATTGGTAGTTGAGTAAACTGGCCAAGGCTAAGGTGATTCGACCAGACAAGTGTTAGATTGGTTTTAGACCAATGGTTAACTAGAGAATATTCCGCTGCGTATCTGTTGAAAGGATCTAGGCTATTAATGACTAGGTAAGTCTTTAGCTAAGGTCTAAGTTAGCCCTCGCCTTTAGGCGATATTATAAATAAAGGGCAGAAATTAAGAGGTTCGGCCAGGAAGTGGACCGAGCGACGTGAGGCATCGACCGCGGCCTAGGCGGCCGGGATCGGGTCTTACATCCGTGGCTGTCTGTGTGTGTCCGTGTGTGTCCGTCAACACACACAGGACATCAGTGGCTGTCCATCAGTACACATATCAGCACGCTGGTCCTTGGACTCAGCACGCTGGCCCTTCCCGTGGACGGTTTGGGTGATTTTGGCCCACGTGGGCTGTCTGTTCATTACACACAGGACATCTGTGGGTGTCCGTTAGCACACACAGGACGTCCGTGTGTGTCCGTCCGCACACATAGGACGTCTGTGTGTGTCCGTCAGCACACACAGGACGTCCGTGTGTGTCCGTCAGCACACACATGACATCTGTGGCTGTGCATCAGTACACATATCAGCACGCTGGTCCTTGGACTCAGCACGCTGGCCCTTCCCGTGGACGGCTTGGGTGATTTTGGCCCAACTGGGCTGTCTGTTTATTACACACAGGACATCTGTGGGTGTCCGTCAGCACAAACAGGAAATCCGTGTGTGTCCGTCAGCACACACAGGACATCCGTGTGTGTCCGTCCGCACACACTGGATGTCCGTGTGTGTCTGTCAGCACACACAGGACTTCTGTGGCTGTCCGTGTGTGTCCGTCAGCACACACAGGACGTCTGTGGCAGTCCATCAGTACACATATCAGCACGTTGGGCCTTGGACTCAGCACGCTGACCCTTCCTGTGGACTGTTCGGGTGACTTTGGCCCACTTGGGCTGTCTGTTCAGTACACACAGGACGTCCGTGGCTCTCCATCAGGACACATATCAGCACGCTAGCCCTTCCTGTGGACTGTTCGGGTGATTTTGGCCCACGTGGGCTGTCTGTTTTGTACACACAGGACGTCCGTGGGTGTCCGTCAGCACACACAGTACGTCCGTGAGTGTCCGTCAGCACACACAGCATGTCCATGGCTGTCCGTGTGTGTCCGTCAGCACACACATGACATCCGTGGCTGTTCATCAGTACTGTCACGCCCCCAATCCTGAATAGGATTGTCGGGACTGCCATGGTTCGAGGAAACGTGCAAGCCAGTCATAGGACATCAAGGCAAGCGTTCCATGGTCGAGAAAGAAGGTTAAGGACATAAGGAAACATAGACTTAACCTTAT
The DNA here is from genome assembly GCF_020379485.1 of Brassica napus. Taxonomy (NCBI): domain Eukaryota; kingdom Viridiplantae; phylum Streptophyta; class Magnoliopsida; order Brassicales; family Brassicaceae; genus Brassica; species Brassica napus. The sequence continues at coordinate 157,819 of NW_026016010.1, read as the reverse complement.
ACAAGCTAAGAGACAGCTAGGACGAGTAAGACGGTAACTGGACGAAGTGAACGAGTAGCTCGGACAGCTCAATGAAGCTAGGTTCAGTTCACTCCAGCTCAGTCCCCACTAAGTCAGCTCCACTTGCTGGACTACTAGCTCACTCAGCTGAGGCAGCTGAAAGTCAGCTCATCTCAGCTAGACGGACTGTCCGGGCTTTAGGCCGATGGTCCGGGTCCGGGTCAGTGGCAGGCTGTGAGGGCCGGCCATGAGGCCATGAGCTGTTGGGTCCTTGGGCAACAACATGAGCTAAGTCCAGGAGGCTTGGGGCGTGGGTTGGGCTTGTGACCGACCCCAAACCCAATCAGAAAGGGCGAAGGGATGCAAGTGGCCGAAAGGGGACAACCCTTGGCCGATGGTGCCCATTCGCTAGCAAGTCATGCCTGTTCGTGGGGCAAGACTTACCCCCTCGTTTTATATAAATATGGGGGCTCTCTGGTCGATTTATTTATCCAACTCCAGAGTAAAATACTCAGAGAAAAACGAAGAGAGAAAGAAAGAGAGAAAGAGAGAGTTCCGGCCAAGAGAAAGGCCGATTGTGGTGGTGTTGTGTTCCGGCGACTCTGATCGTTTGAGAACTAACTCCGGTCAAGAATGGGAGATCAAGACAAGGAGAAGAGCATGGAGAACCCAGACGTGGTTCACAAGGTATGTGATAGGCCGTGGCTCCATCAGACCGAACGGACGGTCCATGCGACCGCACCGCGGCTCTGCTCGGTTCCTAAGTCCCAATCCGGCTCTCCTTATCTGTTTCAATTCGTTTATCTTCTCTTCTCTCTGGTTAAACACGAAAGGGTTGTGTTGGTTGAGTCCAAGGGACACGTTCCTAGGCTTTGGCCGAACATAACCAAACTGCTAGCCTAGACACGGGTCGGTTAGAGGGATGATCCGATCGCACCAAGACTGGGCGGTTAGGACGAACGGTTGGGAATGACCCAAAGGGCACGAGTTGTCAAGAGTCGTGAGTGTCCAAGAGGCACGAATGGCCAAAGGGTACATGTTCCAAACGGTGTCTTTCGGGACAGGTTAGGACCTATCCTTATGGATCAGCCTATGGCTTGTCTAGTTAAGACAAGTTCACGGTTTGTCTAAGCCAAGGTAGAGTCGCAAGGTTTGACCGGTTGCTAAGCCTTCCGGATTAGGCTTGAGGCTTACTCGGCCGATTGGATCCAGGCCTAAGGCCGGATCATGTAAGGGAGTTCGTTGGGCCACTAAGCCGGACTCCATTAGCCGGTCGCACCTATATTCTATCCGGTTAGATGGATTGGTCTTTGGGGACGATCCGGATCTGTTCGTGTGTTCTGTTTATCTATTCTGGACTATCTATCTGATTCTAAGTCAAGGGGTGGTTGGTTGAATGACTTAGGATACGGTAGGTAGGTTCATACGTTTATGATTATGTTGACTGAGGTTTATCTAAGTTCTAGGAACCAAGCCAAGCATTGTAGAATCAAACCGTTCTATTCTCGGTTATGATTAATGCTTATCTGGTTGTGGTTTCAGGAACTAAGGATGGTTATGGTCAAGCCAAGGAGCCGTGAAGGATCGGGCAGTGAGAGGCTGTGTAACGTGTGGTTAGATGATGCTAGGGATGAACTAGTGATTGTCTATGAGACTGTTAAGAAGTTGTGTATTGAATCTCATGTTTCTAAGTAATGCAAAGTTTATACATTGTTATTCCGCTGTGCAATCTATTCCTTTGTTTATGAACCTCATATTCGAATATGACTTAGTAATGGAAAGACTTAGAATGAATCAGACAAGCAAAGAAATTAATAAGTAAGCATTCGTATCCAGTTGGGTCGAGAGACCAGGAACGAGTCTTACAAGTACACATATCAGCACGTTGGTCCTTGGACTCAGCACGCTGACCCTTCCTGTGGACTGTTCGGGTGATTTTGGCTCACTTGGGCTGTCTGTTAAGTATACACAGGACATCCGTGGGTGTCTGCCAGCACACACAGGACGTCCGTGGTTGTCCGTGTGTGTCCATCTGTGTCCATCAGCACACACAAGACGTCCGTGGCTGTCCATCAGTACACATATCAGCACGTTGGTCCTTGGACTCAGCACGCTGACCCTTCCCGTGGACTGTTTGGGTGATTTTGGCCCATGTGGGCTGTCTGTTCAGTACACACAGGACGTCCGTGGGTGTCCGCCATTACACACAGAACGTCAGTGTGTGTCCGTCAGCACACACAGGATGTCCGTGTGTGTCCGTCAGCACACACAGGATGTCCGTGTGTGTCCATCAGCACACACATGACGTCCGTGGCTGTCCATCAGTACACATATCAGAACACTGGTCCTTGAACTCAGCACGCTGGCCCTTCCCGTGGACTGTTTTGGTGATTTTAGCCCACGTGGGCTGTCTTTTCAGTACACACAGGACGTCCGTGGGTGTCTGCCAGCACACACAGGACGTCCGTGGCTGTCCGTCAGCACACACAGGACGTCTGTGGCTGTCCGTGTGTGTCTGTGTGTGTACGTCAGCACACACAGGACGTCTGTGGCTGTCCATCAGTAAACATATCAGCACGCTGGCCCTTCCCGTGGACTGTTCGGGTGATTTTGGCCCACGTGGGCTGTCTGTTTAGTTCACACAGGACGTCCGTGGGTGTCCGTCAGCACACACAATATGTCTGTGTGTGTCCGTCCGCACACAGAGGATGTCCGTGGCTGTCCGTGTGTGTTCGAGTGTGTTCGTCAGCACACACATGACGTCTGTGGCTGTCCATCAGTACACATATCAGCACGTTGGTCCTTGGACTCAGCACGCTGACCCTTCCCGTGGACTGCTCGGGTGATTTTGGCCCACTTGGGCTGTCTTTTCAGTACACACAGGACGTCTGTGGGTGTCCGCCAGCACACACATTACGTCTGTGGCTGTCCGTGTGTGTCCGTGTGTGTCCGTCTGTGTCCGTCAGCACACACAGAACGTCCGTGGCTGTCCATCAGTACATATATCAGCACGCTGGTCCTTGGACTCAGCACGCTGGCCATTCCCGTGGTCTGTTCGGGTGATTTTGGCCTACGTGGGCTGTGTGTTCAGTACACACAGGACATCCGTGGCTGTCCGCCAGCACACACAGGACGTTCATGGCTGTCCGTCAGCACACACAGGACGTCCGTGGCTGTCCGTGTGTGTCCGTGTGTGTCCGTGTGTGTCCGTCAACACACACAGGCCATCAGTGGCTGTCCATCAGTACACATATCAGCACACTGGTCCTTGGACTCAGCACGCTGGCCCTTCCCGTGGACGGTTTGGGTGATTTTGGCCCACATGGGCTGTCTGTTCATTACACACAGGACATCTGTGGGTGTCCGTCAGCACACACAGGATGTCTGTGTGTGTCCGTCACCACACACAGGACGTCCGACTCAGCACGCTGACCCTTCCCGTGGACTGCTCGGGTGATTTTGGCCCACTTGGGCTGTCTTTTCAGTACACACAGGACGTATGTGGGTGTCCACCAGCACACACATTACGTCTATGGCTGTCCGTGTGTGTCCGTGTATGTCCGTCTGTGTCCGTCAGCACACACAGGACGTCTGTGGCTGTCCGTGTGTGTCCGTGTGTGTCCGTGTGTGTACGTTTGCACACACAAGACGTCTGTGGCTGTCCATCAGTAAACATATCAGCACGCTGGCGCTTCCCATGGACTGTTCTGGTGATTTTGGCCCATGTGGGCTGTCTGTTTAGTACACACAGGACGTCCGTGGGTGTCCGTCAGCACACACAATATGTCCGTGTGTGTCCGTCAGCACACACAGGATGTCCGTGGCTGTTCGTGTGTGTTCGTGTGTGTTCGTCAGCACACACATGACGTCCGTGGCTGTCCATCAGTACACATATCAGCACGTTGGTCCTTGGACTCAGCACGCTGACCCTTCCCATGGACTGCTCGGGTGATTTTGGCCCACTTGGGCTGTCTTTTCAGTACACATAGGATGTCTGTGGGTGTCCGCCAGCACACACATTACGTCTGTGGCTGTCCGTGTGTGTCCGTCTGTGTCCGTCAGCACACACAGAACGTCTGTGGCTGTCCATCAGTACATATATCAGCACGCTGGTCCTTGAACTCAGCACGCTGGCCATTCCTGTGGTCTGTTCGGGTGATTTTGGCCCACGTGGGCTGTCTGTTCAGTACACACAGGACGTCCGTGGCTGTCCGCCAGCACACACAGGACGTCCGTGGCTGTCTGTGTGTGTCCGTCAGCACACACAGGACGTCTGTGGCTGTCCATCAGTACACATATCAGCACGCTGGTCCTTGGACTCAGCACGCTGGCCCTTCCCGTGGACGGTTTGGGTGATTTTGGCCCACGTGGGCTGTCTGTTCAGTACACACAGGTCGTCCGTGTGTGTCCGTCAGCACACACAGGACGTCCGTATGTGTCCGTCAGCACACACAGGACGTCCGTGTGTGTCCGTCAGCACACACAGGACATCCGTTGCTGTCCGTGTGCGTCCGTCAGCACACACAGGACGTCTGTGGCAGTCCATCAGTACACATATCAGCACGTTGGGCCTTGGACTCAGCATGCTGACCCTTCCTGTCGACTGTTCGGGTGATTTTGGCCCACTTGGGCTGTCTGTTCAGTACACACAGGACATCAGTGGGTGTCCGCCAGCACACACAGGACGTCTGTGGCTGTCCTTGTGGGTCCGTGTGTGTCCGTCAATACACACAGGACGTCTGTGGCTGTCCATCAGTACATATATCAGCACGTTGGTCCTTGGACTCAGCATGCTGACCCTTCCCGTGGACTGTTCGGGTGATTTTGGCCCACATGGGCTGTCTGTTCAGTACACACATGACGTCTGTGGGTGTCCGCCAACAAACACAGGATGTCTGTGGCTGTCCTTGTGTGTCCGTGTGTGTTCATGTGTGTCCGTGTGTGTCCGTCACCTCACAGGACATCCGTGGCTGTCCGTCAGCACAAACAGGATGTCCGTGGCTGTCAGTGTGTGTTCGTGTGTGTTCGTCAGCACACACATGACGTCCGTGGCTGTCCATCAGTACACATATCAGCACTTTGGTCCTTGGACTCAGCATGCTGACCCTTCCCGTGGACTGCTCGGGTGATTTTGGCCCACTTGGTCTGTCTTTTCAGTACACACAGGACGTCTGTGGGTGTCCGCCAGCACACACATTTCGTCTGTCATGTCCCCGATCCTAGATAGGATCACCCGGACGGGCCATGGTGCAGGGAGACGCACCAGTCAGCTCATTAGACCTTGAGACAAGCGTATCTTGGCCCTGAATGAAGGTTAAGGGCATCAGTCAGCTGAGGCTTAACCAGGATACGATGGAAACAAGGGTAAAGGAGTTGAGTGAGTGTTTAGGCAGCTGGACGAGTGTTGGTTTGAGTTCAATCAGCTCGGTTCAGCTGGTATTCAGTTCATGGGAAGATGTGTGGTGATTGGGTTGATTCTGAAAATTGTGTAATTATTGTAGCCTATTGTGCAACTTGTGAACTTATGCGATTCTAGTGTGTGATCTATTTATTAGGATCATGAATGATGTATGAACCTTGGTTATTATCTATGAAATATCTATTTGCCCTAGTCGATGTTGGATTGTTTAAGTGTGAATGTTGGAACCTCAAAACTCTGAAAAAGACTTAGAATTATTTAACACTTGAACTTGAATATGTAAATGAAACTGGTTGCATTGTTTGGTGAGGCCGCGGTCTGGTTGGATTGGGGAATCCAGGATCGGGTCTTACAAGTTGGTATCAGAGCCTTCTTGATTCTAGGATTTGTTGGGTTATTGGTTCACCACACACTTGGCCGTTTGGACTCATGGTGAGATAGTTGGGTTCTAAGTAATCTTTTGTAGTGATTAACTTAGGAGTGATTGAGGTTGTGTGTTCAGTTGTGGACTAATCTTTTGTTTGTGTTTGTAACTCCAAAGGGTACAAGAAGGTATAAATCTCGGAAAGGAAAGGAGGCAACTGGAGCGTCTGGAGCAGTGGGGCAGGATGGTGCTGAACAGACCGGAGTGTTACCAGCTGGAACCATTCCAACCACAGTGCTACCCGCTCTGGTGGAGCAGGTGGACAATGCAACCAGACTTCCAGTGGGTCCAACTCTTCCTACTGAGGTTAATGAAACTAATGTGGACGAGCAGCAAGAGCAAGTCTATGGAGACGATACTGGGTCGTCCAACGTTGGTACTGGGAGTGGCCCGAATGTTGATGCAAACAATGGTCGGGTCACTGGTGCCGAGGAGGTCATTGAGCCGACCATAAGGGGCTTGGTGGAGTCTATGCAGATCATGGGAGCTCAGATAGCCTCCTTGACACAGGCGTTCACACCATTGGTGAACTCGTCCATGGGACAGGCTAATCCCCCGGTTCGGGTTGCTGCTGGAGTGGCTGATGTTGGTGCTGGCCGTGTGGCTGAGGTGATTGAGATAGACCCACCGGTCAGGCCAGTGCATGGTATGGACTACCTGAAGGTGCTGGAGCATATCTCCAAGTTGGGAACCAAACACTTTGCTGGAAGTGTTGATCCTATGGAGGCGGACGAGTGGAGAACCAGGTTGGTTCGAAACTTCATGTCCACACGATGTCCTGAGGATTACCAGAAGGACATAGCAGTACACTTCCTGGAGGGAGATGCACATAATTGGTGGTTAGCTTTGGACAAGCGTACCAATGGTACCATTGAGCACTTTGCTGACTTTGAGGTTGAGTTCAACCATAAGTACTTTCCTGCTGAGGCGTGGGATCGTTTGGAGTCCAAGTTCCTGGACTTGACTCAGGGACGGAGGACTGTTTGTGAGTATGAAGAAGAGTTCAACCGACTCAGGAGGTATGTGGGAAGAGAACTGGAGGATGAGAAGGTTCACGTACGAAGGTTCATCCGAGGCCTAAGGGTGGAACTTCGAACCTACTGTTCTGCTTGTAAGTTCCACACGGTTTCTGAGTTGGTTGAGAGGATGGCCTTACTGGAGACCAACCTCACCGAGGAGGGTAAGCAGAAGCTGAAGAGTGTGGTGGTATCCTCGGGTCAGAGTGGTGACAAGAAGAGGAAGAGGGACTCGATCAAGGAGGGTAAAACCTCAAGTGGTAGGTCAGAGTGCCCTAAGTGTGGTCGATACCACGGTGGAGAGTGCTGGAAGGCCATGGGTGCATGTACTCGATGTGGTAAGATGAATCACTCAGCCAAGGATTGTCAAAGCCCATTGGGTGAGTCCAGGACTTGTCACCACTGCGGCCAGAAGGGCCACTACCGCAGGGATTGCCCTAAGTTGCAAGGCAACCAAAGTAAGGGACGTGGAGAGTCTAGCAGGCCAGTCCAGGGAGGAGGCCAGACCTCAACACCTCGTGTGTATGAGCTATCCAAGGATGTGGATGGGACTCAGCCTTTCCAAGCGATCACTGGTAACATTCTAGACTACTACTTTTACAATTCCAGTAGAATTGCATGGTATGGAACCTAGGATGGATAGATATACTTTGATGGGTCTTGTGTAGGGACCTTAAGTATTGGTGGTGTGGAAACACACACATTATTTGATACTGGAGCTACACATAGTTTTGTGAGTCCAAGTATGATAGGAAAAGGTTTGTTCCAGTATGGAACATGACCAACGTGCTGATATGTGTACTGATGGACAGCCACGGACGTCATGTGTGTGCTGACGAACACACACGAGCACACACTGACAGCCACGGACATCCTGTTTGTGCTGACGAACAGCCACGGACGTCCTGTGTGTGGTGACGGACACACACGGACACACAAGGACAGCCACGGACATCCTGTGTTTGTTGGCGGACACCCACGGACGTCATGTGTGTACTGAACAGACAGCCCAAGTGGGCCAAAATAACCCGAACAGTCCACAAGAAGGGTCAGCATGCTGACTCCAAGGCCCAACGTGCTGATATGTGTACTGATGGACTGCCACAGACGTCCTGTGTGTGCTGACGGACACACACGGACAGCCACGGACGTCCTGTGTGCGCTGACGGACACACACGGACGTCCTGTGTGTGCTGACATACACACACAGACGTCCTGTGTGTGCTGACGGACACCCACAGATGTCCTGTGTGTAATGAACAGACAGCCCACTTGGGCCAAAATCACCCAAGCCGTCCACGGGAAGGGCCAGCGTGCTGTCCAAGGACCAGCATGCTGATATGTGTACTGATGGACAGCCACAGACGTCCTGTGTGTGCTGACGGACACACACGGACAGCCACGGACGTCCTGTGTGTGCTGACGGACACACACGGAGGGATGGTCCCGAACGAGTGAGTGCGGCCGGAGGGCAAGTTATGAACTCACTCGGTCTGGTTAAGGACATCCTTGTGGTGATCTTGGATAGGCCGATGCCTATAGATCTGATTGTTGTCCCCCTCAAGCATCATGAAGTGATCTTGGGCATGGACTGGTTGGGAAAGTATCGGGCAACTCTAGATTGTCACCGGGGAAGGGTGCAACTTGAGAACGAGGCCTTTCAAGCCAACCTCTTGTAGTTTGGTGGTTTCAGCAGTCCAAGTAAAATGGATGCTTGGAAATGGTTGTGAGGCCTTTTTGGCTACCATTTACACTGATGAGGTTGTAGGGGCCTGTGACCCAGAGGGTATACCGTTGGTTCGGGAATTTCAGGATGTGTATGGGGCACTACAGGGCATTCCCCCTGATAGGGCCGACCCATTCATCATTGAATTGGAACCTGGAACGGCCCCATTATCAAAAAGTCCATATAGAATGGCACCAGCTGAGATGGCAGAGCTGAAGAAGCAACTTGAGGAGTTGCTTGAGAAGGGGTTCATACGCCCTAGTGTATCACCTTGGGGAGCACCAGTCCTATTTGTTAAGAAAAAGGATGGTAGCTTTAGGTTTTGCATTGATTATAGGGGTTTGAACAGGGTGACTGTGAAGAACAAGTACCCTTTACCCAGGATTAATGAGTTGGTTGATCAACTCCGTGGGGCCAAGGGGTTCTCCAAGATTGACCTGGCCTCTGGGTATCATCAGATCCCCATTGCACCAGATGATGTGAGGAAGACAGCGTTCCGAACTAGGTATGGCTCTATGAGTTTGTGGTTATACCGTTCGGACTGACCAATGCACCTGCTGCATTCATGAAGATGATGAACGGCATCTTCAGGGAATACTTGGACGAGTTTGTGATCATCTTCATTGATGATATACTCGTGTATTCCAAGACAAAGGAGGACCATGAAAGACACCTTAGGGCGGTGTTGGGCCGCCTGAGAAAACATAAGCTCTTTGCTAAGCTAAGCAAGTGTAGTTTCTGGCAGAAGAGCATTGGGTTCCTTGGACATGTGGTGTCTGATAAAGGAGTCTCAGTGGATCAAGATAAGATCAAATGTAGCCAGGAATGGCCACAGCCAAAGAATGCTACGGAAGTTAGAAGCTTCTTAGGGTTGGCTGGTTATTACAGGAAATATGTCAAGGGGTTCTCGAGCATAGCTCAACCTATGACTAAGCTGACAGGCAAGGACGTGAGGTTCACATGGTCTGAGGTGTGTGCGAAAAGTTTTGCAGCACTCAAGAACATGTTAACTAATGCACCTGTCCTGGTGTTGCCTGAGGCTAATCAGCCTTATGTGGTGTATACGGATGCGTCCATAACCGGTCTTGGTTGTGTTTTGACACAACATGGGAAGGTGATAGCCTATGCTTCCCGACAGTTAAGGAAGCATGAGGGTAACTATCCGACCCATGATTTGGAGATGGCTGCAGTAGTATTTGCATTAAAGATATGGAGATCATATCTTTATGGTGCCAGGGTGCAAATACTCACAGACCATAAGAGCTTGAAGTACATATTCACTCAGCCTGAGTTAAACTTAAGGCAGAGGAGGTGGATGGAGTTTGTTGCAGATTATGATCTGGACATAGCTTATCATCCTGGGAAAGCTAACCTAGTGGCTGATGCTTTGAGCCGCAGAAGGGCTGAAGTGTCATCTGAGAGGGAGGCGGATGAACTGGAAGGGATGATCAGGTCCTTGAACCTCAACACCTTGGTTGGTTCAGATGAGCCATTGGGGTTGGAGGTAGTGAACCAGGCCGATCTCCTGACCAGGATCAGGCAAGCACAGGGCCTGGATGAAAATCTAAAGAAGGTAGCCGCCAATGACAAGACCGAGTACCAGACAACTGACCAATCGTACCATCTTGGTCAATGGGAGGGTCAGTGTTCCTAATGAAAAGGAACTCAAAGAAGAGATTATGAGACATGCTCATAAATCTAAGTTTTCAGTTCATCCTGGACTAAACAAGATGTATATGGATCTGAAAACGTACTACCATTGGGTGAGGATGAAATCTGATGTTGCAGGGTGGGTGGCTAAGTGTCCCACTTGTCAACTGGTGAAGGCAAAACATCAGGTTCCCAGTGGTCTACTTCAGAACCTACGCCATACCAGAATGGAAATGGGATCACATCACAATGGATTTTGTGACTGGGTTTCCCACGACCAGGAATAAGAAAGATGCAGTATGGGTTGTGGTTGATCGGCTGACCAAGTCGGCTCATTTCCTGCCTATCAAGAAAGGGGATGGGGTCGACCGGATTGTGCAAGTGTAACTAGACGAGGTAGTGAGGTTGCATGGTGTTCCAGTAAGCATTGTCTCGGACAGAGATCCAAGATTTACATCTTATTTCTGGCAGGCTTTCCAAAAGGCCTTGGGAACCAGAGTGAATATGAGCACATCTTATCATCCTCAGACGGATGGGCAGTCTGAAAGGACAATCCAAACCTTGGAGGAGATGCTCAGGGCGTGTGTGTTAGACTGGGGAGAGTCTTGGGAAAAACACTTACCCTTAGTGGAGTTTGCTTACAACAACAGCTTCCATACAAGCATTGGTATGTTGCCATATGAGGCTTTGTATGGTAGGCCGTGCAGGACACCCCTATGCTGGACCCAAGTGGGGGAGCGTAGCATGTTGGGTCCTGAGATTGTAGAACAGACCACTGAGAAGATCAGGATGGTCAAAGAGAAGATGAAAGAGGCGCAGGACCGCCAAAAGAGCTATGCAGACAAGCGTAGGAAACATCTTGAGTTTGAGGTCAATGACCTGGTGTATCTCAAGATGATTACCTTTAAGGGTAGGACCAGGGTTTCTGGACGAAAGAAACAGGATCCTAGGTACTTGGGACCATTCAGGATCATAGAGAGAGTGGGTGCAGTGGCATACAAGTTCGACTTGCCATCAGCAATGGATGCATACCACAATGTGTTCAATGTATCCCAACTCCGAAAATGCTTGTCTGAACAAGACATTGTCTTGCCCGAGATTCCTGCTGACCTTGGTAAGGACCTGGCTTTGGAAACCTTGCCGGTTCGGATTGTGGATCGGTCAGAGAAAGCTATGAGAAAGAAGACAGTTCCCATGATCAAAGTGGTGTGGGATTACAACGGTAAAGACCTCATCACTTGGGAAACATAAGCAAAAATGAAAGCTATGTATCCGGATTGGTACAGACAATTTCTTCCTGAGGAAACACTTAACATGGATTCGAGGACGAATCCCAAGTTAGTGGGGGAGACTTGTCATGTCCCCGATCCTAGATAGGATCGCCCGGACGGGCCATGGTGCGGGGAGACGCACCAGTCAGGTCATTAGACCTTGAGACAAGCGTATCATGGCCCTGAATGAAGGTTAAGGGCATCAGTCAGCTGAGGCTTAACCAGGATACGATGGAAACAAGGGTAAAGGAGTTGAGTGAGTGTTTAGGCAGCTGGACGAGTGTTGGTTTGAGTTCAATCAGCTCGGTTCAGCTGGTATTCAGTTCACCATTATCTGTTCAGCTCACAGGAGCTGGTATACTAGCTCACTCAGCTGGGAACAGTTGGAGGTCAGCTCAATCCGGTGAACGGTGCGTTCTGGTTCGGATCAGTGTGGACGAGTCCGGGACGGTTACTGGGCGAGCCGATGGTCCGGGTGCAGGACGGTTCGACCAAATTGGTCTTAGGCTTGGGACAGGGAGTGGGCAAGCTTCCAGAGTGTGAGCTGAGGCTCAGTGATCGATTTGTCAAAGGAAGAAAAGGGGAGAAACCGCCAATGGGCGGTTATGAGACGGTTATGGGACGGTTTTGGAAAGAAGGGATGTGCTTTTTGGTAACTGTTCGCCCAGGCGGTTGGGGACAGTTTAAGTCGTCCTCTCTCTCTCATTTCTGCCATTCTGGTCGATTTTTACTCACTTTCACACAGAGAGAAACACAGAGAAAATTCAAGAGAGAAAGAGAGATGCAAGCCTTGGATTGGCCGATTTGATCCAAGAGATTGTTCTTGAGTGTTCCTGGTGTGTTTGGGCGTGTGATCAAGAGGATGGATTTGAGGCAGAAAGACAAGGAGAAGGCAAAGGAGAAAGAGAAGGAAGTCGCCCCTGGATACCGAACTCCTAAGGTGAGAGGTGTGGCCAAGAGGAACCGGAGAAGGCTGCGGATGATGGCCGTGTGAGTCTGGCCGGTTTGGATCGATTGGCCACTCCTTACTCTGACTTCTTCTACTCTGTTTTCTTCATATATATTGTACTATGGATTGTTTTATGATATTACAGGGAAGGATCTATCGATCTTAAGGCCTTGGCCTGATCAAATCCCCATGAAAGCCCCTTGTTCTTGTGTGGGCTGTTCATGGCCGAGATCACTATGATCTGAGCCGGTTCTTTTGAATCTGATTATGGGAATATTTTTCTTCTGAATTGTCATGATTTATCATGAATTTTATTTGGTATTTGGATCTCTTTTTAAAGGGGTCAGATTTGACATTTTTGATGATTGTTCTTGACTAGATTGGATCCGACCATGCAATGTGAACTGATTCTTGTTTTGTAATCTAACCTTGTGATTGTGTGTTCGTTTGTGTTGGATCCAGGACCAGAAATGGACCGTGGTAAGGGAAAAGCACCATGAGGACCGCGGCCATGGGAAGATGTGTGGTGATTGGGTTGATTCTGAAAATGTGTAATTATTGTAGCCTATTGTGCAACTTGTGAACTTATGCGATTCTAGTGTGTGATCTATTTATTAGGATGATGAATGATGTATAAACCTTGGTTATTATCTATGAAATATCTATTTGCCCTAGTCGATGTTGGATTGTTTAAGTGTGAATGTTGGAACCTCAAAACTCTGAAAAAGACTTAGAATTATTTAACACTTGAACTTGAATATGTAAATGAAACTGGTTGCATTGTTTGGTGAGGCCGCGGTCTGGTTGGATTGGGGAATCCAGGATTGGGGAACATCGGGATTTACAACCATTGCGTCGTCGTAATGGGCTTTTAACTCGCTGGGCCGAGAAGACCACATCATTACGCCGAATCATTCCCTCGGGTTCGACCGTTCGAGGCTTCGCTCCGAGTCGTCGTTATGCTTCATATGGGCCAGGCCATCTGTCTTTTGGGCCTTTAGAGATGGTCGAATCTACCATCTACAGTAAGTCCCCCCAGTTCATCGAGACGAAGATCCTATTCGATTTGATGAATTTTAAGAAGTTTTAGGTTCGGGAAGACAGATGGATCGTTTTGTAGGAAGGTCTCCGAATCGGGTGTGGTGAGATACCGTCAGATACTCTGTGTTGTGTCGACCGGTTTAGCAGAATGTTAATCGAACCGGTTTCGGTCTAGTCAGATTTTCAAACCGTTGGTTCTAGTCGGACCTGAGCTGGTTATTACGGGAAGTCGAAGCGACGCCTCGATCCCTTCGGCGGCTAGGTGACTGTTCCCAGGCCCACGTATGTTTAATGATGACGCCTCGGGGAGGCGCCCCTTCCTTCCCTATAAATACTTGCTCTCTTCTCATTCCCTTCATTCTTCTCTGCACGCCTCAGGTACTTTCTCTCTCTTCTTCCTCACTTCTCTCTCTAGGTTTGTTGTTGTAACATAGATAGTTATATGTCGTCTGGCGGGAAGTTGTCTCATAAACAAAAAGGGAAAGAAGTCGCAACCGTTTCCAGCCCATCGAGAGGTTTGAGCGAGGTACCGCTCGAAGAATTCGACAGGATTCATCACGAAGCGATGATGGACACCCGGAATCTGGACTTATCTCAACGGATCTTAGATTACGAGTCTGCGCGTTCATACCGACAGGAAGTAAGAGGAGATCGAGATGAACCACATGCTTGCGAGAGAGACGGTTCGGGCGGTGCAGGGGATGAAACTCCTCATGTTAAATTTGTGCCGACTTGTTACTACCCCGGAGGCATATTTGAGGAGCTTCCAGAGATATCTCCCGAGTTCTTGCGCTCTCCTGATATAAGTGGTCAAGCTTGGGAGAATGTCGAGAAGACTCGATCAACTCCTAACAGTGTGAAGAAGCTTCTGAGGGAGCATCACGGGCTCGGGATAACCTTCTTGATTCCCTCGGAGAGTCAAAGGCCTTGGTCGCCACCAATTGGATACCAATGCGTATACGAATCCTATTTCCAAGACGAGACAAAGCTTTGGTTTCCCATACCTCGTCTGGTTACGTCGTAAGCGAGGCGTCGCAATGCAGCGATTAGTCAATTTTTGAACGGTTTGTGGCGCATTGCGGTTTCTCTAATGATTATGGCTGCCGAAATCGATGTCTCGCTGAGTGTCCGTGCCTTTGAGGAGTTGACATCCATCAGCTCGTTAGATGACGGGCTTCTGTCGATCAAGATGCGTCCAAGCTACAATGTGATTGGGAGGCATCCCAACAAGATGGCAGATTGGCAGAGATCGTACTTCTTTATAAAGTGCGATGACTCCGCCTTCGAAGACCCGCCAGATGAACACTACCGTGTCTTATGGAACACTTTGCTTGGTAGATCATCTTCGTTTGCTTGTATCGTTTCTTTATATACTAATTGCTTTCTACTTTGTGTATTTTTCTTATGCAGCCGACAATCCGACTTCTCGCGATTATCCGGAAGACTTTCTTTCGAGCGCACGTGCTGTAGCGAGACTTGCTCAAGAGAATTGGGGGAATATTTCTTGGGAGAGTGTCCGCCGTTCTATTGACCGTATCTCTAGAAGTAAGCTTTCCTCTTTCCTTGCTCCGTTTTAAGATTGACCGTTTTCTCTTTAATTGACGAGCCTGCTCCTTCTATGTGCTCTTTGCAGGGGACTGGGACTCGAGCCTCCTTCCTTCAGTTAACAAAAGCAAGAGAAAGATTTCGCTGTTTTCTCGGGACGAACAAAAGAGAATCAACGCGTCGAGAAGAATGAAAGGACTCCCCGACTTGAGTGCTGTAATGGCGATGGAACTCGGCTTGACCCTGACCGAGCCACCGTAGTCTTCCAATCCGTTGGTGGCTAGCGACGTGAGTCCTGCGAGCCTTGGCCATCTCGACTCCTCACCTGCCGCTGCTATTGTTGCTCCCGAGAAAAAAAACAAAAAGAGATCTCGCGACGCACCTTACGTTGGGGATGATCTCAAAGTTCTTCCTAAGGAAGGCGACGATCCGGAGGTTGCGGAGCCATCTTCAAGCAAGAAGAAAAAGAAGAGGAAGCAACTGCCTTCGGAAGGGGATATTGAAGGCCGGGAGTTCGAGGCGGCTCGCCCTTCTGTTTTACCTCCCCGGGTCGATGAGGATTCTCCTAACTTGGCCTTAGCGGATGATCTTCAGAACATCTCTCCCGAAGCTCCGCTACAAAGGAAGAAATCGAAGCGTTCAGATGGTCAAGGAGCGATCGGTCGCCAAGCTCCTTCTGTTGTTTCACCGAGTCGCGAGGCGTCAGTTCCCGGTTCATCGTCTGGCAGCGTTCCGGCTGTTAGGAAGACCCCGAGGGTCGACTTTCCAGATCGTGTTTTGTTCGAGTACGATGGACCGACTCCGCTTATCTACGCTCCGCAGCGATGCGCAGAGCTAGTCAGTCAGATCAAATGCGGTCCAAAACCTTTTCCGCCGTTTGCTGACTTGATTTTTAAAGATGAGTATATCGACTCTGCTCGTACTAAATTGTTGGTAAGTAGTTTGCCAGATTCTTTCATTTCCTTTTCTGCATTATCTGTTTTTCCTTCTTTCTCCTTATTCAAATGCTCTGGTTCTGTGTCTCGTAGAGCGACGGAGTCTCGAACTATGTCATCGAGAAATATGACTCTGCGCTGAAAGAAGCTCTTGCCGAGTCTGAGGAGCTGAAGAAGAAAGTCTTGTGCAAGAGTAGACTTCTCCATTGTAGAAGGGCGGAATGGCAAGAGGAGTTTGAAAGGATGGCAGTGAAGCGAGATCGTGCGGTCGCTCGGAGGAAGGCCCACCAGAAACAAGCTGACGCAGCCGAGGAGGAGCTTTCCGTTGCTCGCTCTTCTATTGAGATTCTGGAGCGTCGAAAGGGGGAGCTTATGGAGGAGTTGGGGGTGAAGACTGCGGAGTTTAAGAAAGAGTTGGACCGTCTTAGGGATTCTCGTGTTTACGAGGTCACGAAAGAGAGGGTGAGGGTCGAGACCGAAATGATCGTGAAATCCAACAAGCATTTTGCCAACTTGCGCGAATGGTGGACTCGCTACGGGCCTTTCGACACGGCGCGGTTACTTCAAAGTCAAGCGTTTGGGACTAAGAACTGTCTCGAGGCTCTAAGGGCTGGCAGTCGCAACATTCCGCAGGAGACCATCGATATGTTCGTCGCCCGCGAGAAGCAGTTCAAAGAAGAAGCTACGAAGCTCAATCCGGGCGAGATTCCTTCGGCTGACTTGGCTCTCTCTCCGCTTCGACTTGATTCCCAATTCGTCGACATCCGAGCCTTCGTGGGTCTTGATCCACATGGATCCAACGCTGACTTGATCGATCCGCGGGCTGCCGTGGTACTCCGGAGTTCCGCTAATCCTTCTGCAGCCTCGACTGCTCCGTCTCGTTCCGAGGGAGAAGAATCATTGAGAACTGACGCGCCGGCTCGCTCTTCTGACGTTGCTTGCAAAGGAGCAAAACCTGCTGAGGGCGAAGTTGAGAAGGAAGTTCTTGATATTTCCGATTCTTCTGCCTCGAACCCTGAAGGCAACCAGGGCGACAAGTCGGACAATGATGTGGGCGAGGAAGTTAGCAAGGATCCTGTTGGTGAGATGACTGATCCCGCAACTCGCCATTCGGAGAGCCAGCTTGAGGTTAATGAAGATGGAGCGACGACTCGGATCGAGGATGCTGGTGCGAGTCAGTTGGTGCGTGCTGATCTTTATGAGCAGTCTCTCGACGGTGGAAGTCTCGTGCAGGAGCAGGTCGAAAACCCAGGAGAATAACCCTGTTGTCTTATCTTTTTCCTTTAGTTGTTTTGATGTTTATGACTTGACCCATTGTGGCCTTTTGTTTGCTTAAGACTCTATCTTTTATTATGCATTCGTCGTACTTGTTTCCATTCTCGCATCAATTTTCGTTTCTTCGATATATCCTGAGGTTGCGAGAAGGCATAGACTCTGTGCTGACTTTTTAGGAAAACCCAGTAGTCGTCTTACTTGTCAATGCTTGTAGAGTGCTTGATTTGCTTCGTACCGAGACAAAGTTCATAGTTTACTTTTTACGTTGTCTCGTGCAAGCTGATAAACCGTTGTTTCTTAATCGAGTGTTCGTTTGACTGCTTTCAAGTTCCTTCGCTCGATGTCTTTATCTATATTGATTAGATAGAAATCGAATTTGGGTAACTCTAGGCCGTAGAACATTTTAATGGTGACGGTTCTTTAACCCGTTCTCAAAGTAATTCCTAAGTTTTTGGTTGGCCAAACCTTTCTTAGTGAATTATGAGATGGATAAGAGTCATCATTTCGAGAGTATCGGTTTGATACCGTGATACGACCGGATTCCCGTGAGTATGTGTCTGATCAGGACGCACTCGACTGTGGGGTGCGAGTACCGGTACATGTGTTTTGAGATGCCTGAGCGAGCTCACGTAGGTATCGCATGAATTGTACGATATCTCGGGGAAATGCGTTTCCTCGGGGAAGTGTTTGGTTTTGTTTTGTTATAGCTGGACCTGTTAAAGCTGCCTACGTACCTCCTTTGGAGAGGATCAAGCCATTCGTAGTTCTTTGTTTTCCGAGTGAAAGTAGCCGAGAGCATTCACTCGGTCCGAGTAAAAGTGACTGAGAGCTCATTTACTCGGTTTTTTTTTGTCGCGTCTTCCTTTAGTTATGGAAGAAACATAGATCCTTCGAGTTCCAAGATCTTGGTACCGCTTCGCCTGTCGAAGTCTCGAGACGATAGACACCGGGCTTTACGACCTCGATGATCTTGTAAGGTCCTTCCCAGTTTGCACCAAGTTTTCCAGCCTTCCACTCTTTGGTGTTTTCGAACACCTTTCGCAGGACCAGATTTCCTAATTCGAGGGGGCGCGACTTAACCTTCTTGGTGTAGTAGCTTTCAATCTGGTGCTGGTAGTTCTGAATACGAAGTAGTGCTTGGTCGCGTCTCTCCTCGATGTCGTCCAAAACGTCAAGGAGCATGGCTTGATTAAGCTCTACATTATGCGGCATTTTGGAACGACGTAGACTCGTCACATTTACTTCAGCAGGAGCCATTGCTTCGACTCCATAAGCCATCGAGAAGGGAGTAGCTTTTGTCGCTCCGCGGGGTGTCGTTCGATGGGACCAAAGGACTCCGTCCAGTTCGTCGGCCCAGCATCCTTTTTTCAAGTCTAGTCGCTTCTTGAGTCCGTCGATGATCGTCTTGTTTGTTGACTCGGCTTGACCGTTGCTTTGCGGGTTCCTTGGTGTGGACATGTTGAGTCGAATCCTCCATCTGTCGCAGAACTCCTTGAAGTTGTGGGAGATGAATTGGGACCCATTATCCGTGATTCTCTTATAAGGGAGTCCGTGTCTACAGATGATGTTTTTCCAGACGAACTTCTGCACTTCCTTGTCAGTAATGCTAGCATATGCTTCTGCTTCCACCCATTTAGTGAAGTAATCCGTTAAGACCAGGATGAACCTTTTCTGTCGAGAGCTCGGCATTGGCCCGATGATATCCATTCCCCATCGCATGAAGGGGTATGGCGCCGTTAAGGTGTGCAGTAACTCCATCGGACTATGGATGGTCGAGGCGTGTCGTTGGAACTTGTCGCAGTCTGTCCTTGGCGTAAGATTCGCAGTCTGCGTTCATAGTTGGCCAGTAGAAGCCTAGCTTTTCACCTTCAATGCGAGAGCTCGTCCTCCTGAATGATTTCCTGCTGCCCCTTCATGTGTTTCGGCCATGACTAGTCTCGTCTCATCTCCAGAGATACACCTAAGGAGTACCTTCGTTGCGGTCCATCGATGGAGTGCCCCATCCAGAACAACATAATGTGCACTTCGTCGTTTGAGTCGTCGTGCTTCCCATTTTTCAGTGGGTAACACTCCGTTGGATAGGTACTCGGTGAATTCTGTTCGCCAGTCGTTGAGTTGCTCCTCCGTTGCGCGAGATTCCTCTTCATCGATGTCCATGTCGTCGGTAATAGATGCTACTACGGGGAGTTGTTCCGTCTCCGAGCTGATGCTTGGCTTCTCCATCCTGTGTATTGGTATTATCCTTTTCACTTGATCATGTATCTACTTCCGAGGGCTGCGAGGGCATCTGCACACACGTTCTCTCCGCGAGGAACCTTTGTTATCTCAAAGAACTTGAAATCTTGCGTAAGATCTTTAACGAGTGTTAAGTAGGCATCCATCCTCTCATTTCTGACATCATATTCTCCGAGAAACTGACTTACCACGAGTTGGGAGTCACAATATGCGCTGACTCGTTTAGCCTTTACTTCCTTTGCGAGACGAAGGCCTGCGATGAGGGACTTGTATTCGGCTTCATTGTTGGACGCGGCGAAACCAAAACTGAACAACTGTCGGATTAGTTCACCTGTTGGGGACTGGAGCTGTACGCCTGCCCCGGAACCTTTGTTCGTAGATGATCCGTCTACGTGCAGTATCCAATTCAGACTAGGGAGTGCGAGATCTTGTTCTAACTCTGGTGTCAGCTCGATTAAGAAATCATCGAGAACTTGCGACTTAGCTGATGTTCGATTCTTGTACACGATGTCGTGTTCACTCAGCTCTACTGCCCATTTGGTCAACCTTCCTGATTGATTGGTGTTTTGCATTACCGTTCGTAGGGGCTGAGTTTCCTTGCCGAGGTGATAACAGCGAGAGCCATCTTTTCTAAGGTTGGATACCTTGTCTCTGGTTCAATCATTCGCTTACTTATGTAGAAAATGGGCTTCTGTTCGCCTCGGTCTTCTCGTATAAGGACGCTGCTGACTGCCGAAGAGGTTACGGCAATATATAAAGATAGGGTATCCCCAACTTCGGGTTTTGACAGAACCGGAGTCGTCGTGAGGTAGTGCTTACGTTGATTGAACGCTTCTTCGCATCTTTCGTCCCATGCAAAACGTTTGTTTCCTCGCAGGAGTTCGTAGAACGGGAAGCACTTGTCTGTCGATCGTGAGATAAACCTGTTAAGTGCTGCGATCCTTCCGGTTAGACGCTGAACCTCGCGGGTGTTCTTCGGACTTGGGAGATCGAGGATTGCTGTTATTTGCTTCGGGTTTGCTTTGATGCCTCGCTGAGTAACAATGTACCCTAAGAATTCTCCTGACGTGATGCCAAAGGTGCACTTTGCTGGATTGAGCTTCATACCGTACGCGTTCAACGTCTTGAAGCAATCTCGCAAATGGTCCAGATGATCTTTGGCATGCAGTGATTTGACCAGCATGTCATCAATGTAAACCTCCATTGTGTTGCCAAGTTTATCGGCGAACATTTTATTGACCAAACGCTGGTAGGTTGCTCCTGCGTTCTTCAAGCCAAAAGGCATGACCTTGTAGCAGTACGTCCCCCTATCTGTTATGAATGCTGTCTTCTCGCGATCGTGCTCATGCATCATGATTTGGTTGTATCCCGAGAAGGCGTCCATGAAGGTCAGAAGTTCGTTACCGGCGGTCGACTCGACCAAGCGATCGATATGCGGGAGAGGGTAGCTGTCTTTTGGACATGCTTTGTTCAAATCCGTGAAGTCAACACAGATGCGCCACTTCCCGTTTTTCTTCTTGACGACGACAAGATTAGCTAACCATTCCGGGTATCATACTTCGGTTATGAACCCGGCGTCGAGCAACCTATCAACTTCTTCATTTACGGCTTTAGACCGTTCGGGTCCGAGCTTACGCCTCTTCTGCAGGATGGGTTTGTACGTCGGGTCAACGTTCAGTTCGTGGGATGTTACTGCAGGATCTATCCCTTTCATATCAGAAGTTTCCCATGCGAATGTCGAAGCGTTTTCTTTAAGGAAAGAGATGATCTGCGACAGCATTTCATCAGAGAGATAGGCGCCTATGCGTGCGATCTTTGATATGTCGGCTTCATCGATGGGCTCCTCGCGAATTTCCTCCTTTTGAGGATAGATTTTATGAATTGGTTTGTTGACCGCGCTGACATTGGAGGTTGACTGTTGTAACTTGACCACAGCAATAAGCAGCTCTCTCGCAGCCCGTTGATCTCCGCGGATTGTCCATATTGCGCCGTCTTTTCCAGGAAATTTAACGCACTGATGATATGTAGAGGGAATAGCCTTCATTGAGTGTAGCCAGGGGGTGCCAAGGATGGCGTTGTACGGTGCCTTTGCCCGGACAACGGAGAACTTAACTGTGCGGGTAACGTCGCCTGGGTAGACTAGGAGACGTATTGTGCCGATCATCTGCTCTGAAGAACCGTTAAACCCTGTGAGAGTACGCGAAGAAGGCTTCATGTCGCGTAGGTCAATCCCCATTTTGTCGAGTGTGTCCCGAAAGATTAGGTCGACCGAGCTGCCAGTATCAATGAGAACCTTTGTAACCTGGCACTCATCAATTCCAATGTCGATGAACAGCGGATCATTGTGCGGCATACTAACTCCACGAGTGTCGACTGCCGAGAAAGAGATTTGGTAGTCAGTTTCTACTTGTGAAGGCCAGTTTTGCACAGTGACGGCTTGTCGTCTGTAATCTTTGACTGCTCTCACCGAGTTCCCGCAAGGAGGCAATCCACCCATTATGACGTTGAGGTGGGGGACGTTCGTAGCCTTCAGCAGTTCCTGTTGCGCTTGTCGCTTGGCTTCGAGGCATGGTCGCAAATCTTGTCGCTTGGGCTGACTGAGCTTAGTGCATAAATCTTCCACTTTAGAGTTGAAATGGTCACGTAGATCTGCGGGCAAGGCTCTCAACCTTGTGGTCGTGCTGTCACGGGCAGTCTTCTTCGCTTTAGACTCGTCAAGGGATATCCGAAGATCTGTTGTGCTCTCATCCCCCGTTGCGGCTTTTCGCTTCAAGAACGTACGCAGGTCCTTAGACTGCGTTTTATTATTCAACTCTTCGCGCAGATCTCGTTGTTGTGACGGTGCTTCATCATCGGAGGAATCAGCCTGTTGAGAGAGGATTACTTCTACTCGTCGTCTGTTTTTAGGTGGTTCATCATCAGTTGATTCACCTTCGAGGTTGAGATTATTGACCGCGGGTCTCTCGGGACTGGTTCTTTCTCCTATCTGAAGGGCTTTTTCTTGAGATTTCTGAGTCTATTTTTCTTTGTTCTTGCTCCAGCTCTTATTGTTTTTCGGCTTCTGTGGAGACTCGATCTCATCTTACCGCTTTCGATGGACTTAAGGAAATGCCCGTATAAGACCTTGCAATCCCTCGTATCATGTGATTTGACCTCGTGATAAGAACACCAATTACTTGGTTCGCCTGTAGTCGAGCCTGTTGGTTCGGGGGAACTGGATTTCTTCTGATTGGTGTCGCGGTCCCAATGGTTCCACCCCTTTTCGCGCACTGTAGTGGCAGATCCCGACGATTTGCCGTCGTCTATAGCGTTCATATAGCCTTTCTTCTGGTTAGGCTTGCCTCCTGCTGAATGTTGGCGTGGTTCTTGACGAGCGTCGTTTGTCCGGGCAGGAGTCTGTTTCCCTGCCAATTATCTGGCTACCTTGGCTCTGGTATCTTCCTCCATCCGAATGAAATTGTTGGAACGAGCTATGGCATCCGGTACTGACCTTCTCGGATGTCGATAAAGATCAGCGCGAAATGGCGACTTAATATGGAGAGTGTTCATCAATGACTCCACAGCTATGTGGTCTGGCACGTCGACTTTCGAGACGATGGATTTGAACTTTTCCATAAAATCTCTTAAGCTCTGCCCGTTCGCGTGGTTGAGGTTCCAAAGATCTGTAGAGGTGGCTTCTTGGCGAGTGAACATGATATAGTTTTTGAGGAAAGCCGCTGAGAGGTCGTGAAAACTATCGACGGAGTCCTCCTGAAGGCCGGTAAACCAGTTAAGAGCAATACCTTCTAGGGTTTCGACGAAAAGTTGACAAAAGCCAGTGTCTTTTTCCTCGTCAGAAAGGTTTGCGCGTCGCATCGCGATGTTGAAGGATGTGACGTGAGCAGAAGGGTCGGATACACCGTCGAAGGTTGGGAGACGGAGCTTTTCCATCTTCCGGAGACGGACCTTCGTTATCTTTTCGGTGAACGGAGTTCGGAGAGATTCTGCTAGGACTCGCTCGATCTGAGGTGCGGATGTGGTGACGTGATGAATATTGGAGCTTATATCCAGTACCGACTGTTTCAACGCGGCGAGCTCGTTTATCGTCTGCACGTCAAGAGTTGTGGGAGTTTGAGCGACGTCGTTAACGGTGACATCCTGGTTAGCCGTTTGTGTTGGTGCTGCTCCGGTCGCTCTTTCTGTGCTAACCAGATGTCTTCGGTATTGCGCCGTCGAGGCTTCCACGTTTGCGGCAAGGTGGGCTAAGATCTTCGCAAGCGCCGCGATTTGGTCGGTCGTTGCTTTCTGGGCTGCGTCTTGTTGCGCAAGACGTGCCATTATCGTCTCTATTGAAGCGGGTTGGAGTGGTGTCAGAGTCACAGGGAAGGACGCCGGCGTTACTTCGATTGCTTCACGGTCTTCCCCAGAGGAAGAGCCGTCGTTACTCGTCGCCATTATGTCGACGCTACTTTGTTAGAACCCCCACGGTGGGCGCCAACTGTTTCAACGGGAAACGGTACAGAATGAGAGAACGTTCGGTTTTAAGGTGGGTTTAAGCAAAGACGTCTTATTAATGGTCAAGAGAGTGTTTCGTAGGTTACAAGGAAAGGAAATGCGTAAAGAGAAAGGTGCCGGAGCCTCAAGGGCTTTTCCGGAGAGACTACAACAAGACGAAGCAACAAAGATAAAAACCCTAATCTAGCCGTCTCAGTGTGTATCAGTGATTTTGGATCCTCTCTTCGTTGCCTTTCCTCTCCCTTTTATAGCTGACCTCACGCTCTCCCGTGACCTAGTTTGCGTCGTCGTAATGGGCTTTTAACTCGCTGGGCCGAGAAGCCCACATCATTACGCCGAATCATTCCCTCGGGGTTCGACCGTTCAAGGCTTCGCTCCGAGTCATCCTTATGCTTCATATGGGCTAGTCCATCTGTCTTTTGGGCCTTTAGAGATGGTCGAATCTACCATCTACAACAATCACAAGGTTAGATTACAAAACAAGAATCAGTTCACATTGCATGGCCGGATCTAATCTAGTCAAGAACAATCATCAAAAATGTTAAGTCTGACCCCTTTAAAAAGAGATCCAAATACCAAATAAAATTCATGATAAATCATGACAATTCAGAAGAAAAATATTCCCATAATCAGATTCAAAAGAACCAGCTCAGATCATAGTGATCTCGGCCATGAACAGCCCACACAAGAACAAGGGACTTTCATCGGGATTTGATCAGGCCAAAGCCTTAAGATCGATGGATCCTTCCCTGTAATATCATAAAACAATCCATAGCACAATATATATGAAGAAACAGAGTAGAAGAAGTCAGAGTAAGGAGTGGCCAATCGATCCAAACCGGCCAGACTCACACGGCCATCATCCGCGGCCTTGTCCGGTTACTCTTGGCCACACCTCTCACCTTAGGAGTTCGGTCTCCAGAGGCGACTTCCTTCTCTTTCTCCTTTGCCTTCTCCTTGTCTTTCTGCCTCAAATCCATCCTCTCGTCACACGCCCAAACACACCAGGAACACTCAAGAACAATCTCTTGGATCGAAACGGTCAATCCAAGGTTTGTGTCTCTCCTTCTCTCTTCCATTTTCTCTGTGTTTCTCTCTGTGTGAAAATGAATAAAAATCGACCAGAATGGCAGAAATGAGAGAGAGAGAGGATGACTTAAACTGCCCTCAACCGCCTGAGCGAGCAGTTACCAAGAATCACACCCCTTCTTCCCAAAACCGTCCCATAACCGCCCATTGGCGGTTTCTCCCCTTTTCTTCTTTTGACAAATCGATCACTGAGCCTCAGCTCACACTCTGGAAATTTGCCCACTTCCTGTCCCAAGCCTAAGACCAATTTGGTCGAACCGTCCTGCACTCGGACCATCGGCTCGCCCAGTAACCGTCCCGGACTCGTCCACACTGATCCGAACCATAACGCACCGTTCCACTGGATTGAGCTGACCTCCAGCTGTTCCCAGCTGAGTGAGCTAGTCCACCAGCTCCCGTGAGCTGAACAGATCATGGTGAACTGAATACCAGCTAAACCGAGCTGATTGAACTCAACCCAACACTCGTCCAGCTGCCTAAACACTCACTCAACTCCTTTAACCTTGGTTCCATCGTATCCTGGTTATGTCTCAGCTGACTGATGCCCTTAACCTTCATTCAGGGCCATGATACGCTTGTCTCAAGGTCCAATGACCTGACTGGTGCGTCTCCCCGCACCATGGCCCGTCCGGCCGATCCTATCTACGATCGGGGACATGACAGTCCGTGTGTGTCCGTGTGTGTACGTTAGCACACACAGAACGTCTGTAGCTGTCCATCAGTAAACATATCAGCACGCTGGCCCTTCCCGTAGACTGCTCTGGTGATTTTGGCCCATGTGGGCTGTCTGTTTAGTACACACAGGACGTCCGTGGGTGTCCGTCAGCACACACAATACGTCAGTGTGTGTCCGTTAGGACACACAGGATGTCCGTGGCTGTTCATGTGTGTTCGTGTGTGTTCGTCAGCACACACATGACGTCCGTGGCTGTCCATCAGTACACATATCAGCACGTTGGTCCTTGGACTCAGCACGCTGACTCTTCTCGTGGACTGCTCGGGTGATTTTGGCCCACTTGGGCTGTCTTTTCAGTACACATAGGACGTCTGCGGGTGTCCGCCAGCACACACATTACGTCTGTGGCTGTCCGTGTGTGTCCGTCTGTGTCCGTCAGCACACACAGAATGTCCGTGGCTGTCCATCAGTACACATATCAGCACGCTGGTCCTTGGACTCAACACGCTGGCCATTCCTGTGGTCTGTTCGGGTGATTTTGGCCCACGTGGGCTGTCTGTTCAGTACACTCAGGACTTCTGTCGATGTCCGCCAGCACACACAGGACGTTCGTGGCTGTCCGTCAGCACACACAGGAGGTCCGTGGCTGTCCGTGTGTGTCCGTCAGAACACACAGGACATCAGTGGCTGTCCATCAGTACACATATCAGCACGCTGGTCCTTGGACTCAGCACACTGGCCCTTCCCGTGGACGGTTTTGGTGATTTTGGCCCACCCGGGCTGTCTGTTCATTACACACAGGACATATGTGGGTGTCCGTCAACACAAACAGGATGTCCGTATGTGTCCGTCAGCACACACAGGACGTCCATGTGTGTCCGTCAGCACACACAGGACGTCCGTGTGTGTCCGTCAGCACACACAGGACGTCTGTGACTGTCCATCAGTACAAATATCAGCACGCTGGTCCTTGGACTCAGCACGCTGGCCCTTCCTGTGGACGGTTTGGGTGATTATGGCCAACGTGGGCTGTCTGTTCATTACACACAGGACATCTGTGGGTGTCCGTCAGCACACACAGGACGTCCGTGTGTGTCCGTCAGCCCACATAGGACGTCCGTGTGTGTCTGTCAGCACACACATGACATCCGTTGCTGTCCGTGTTCGTCCGTCAGAACACACAGGACGTCTGTGGCAGTCCATCAGTACACATATCAGCACGTTGGGCTTTGGACTCAGCATGCTGACCCTTCCTGTGGACTGTTCGTGTGATTTTGGCCCACTTGGGCTGTCTGTTCAGTACACACAGGACGTCTGTGG
Source organism: Brassica napus (assembly GCF_020379485.1). Classification (NCBI taxonomy): domain Eukaryota; kingdom Viridiplantae; phylum Streptophyta; class Magnoliopsida; order Brassicales; family Brassicaceae; genus Brassica; species Brassica napus. Next base: position 130,754 of record NW_026016010.1, on the reverse strand, counting down.
GTGTCCGCCAGCACACACAGGACGTCTGTGGCTGTCCTTGTGTGTCCGTGTGTGTCCGTCAATACACACAGGACGTCCGTGGCTGTCCATCAGTACATATATCAGCACGTTGGTCCTTGGACTCAGCATGCTGACCCTTCCCGTGGACTGTTCGGGTGATTTTGGCCCACGTGGGCTGTCTGTTCAGTACACACAGGACGTCCGTGGCTGTCTGTCAGCACACACAGGGCGTCCGTGGCTGTTCGTGTGTGTCCGTGTGTGTCCATATGTGTCCATCAGCACACACAGGACATCAGTGGCTGTTCATCAGTACACATATCAGCACGCTGGTCCTTGGACTCAGCACGCTGGCCCTTCCTGTGGACTGTTTGGTTGATTTTTGTAAGACCCGATCCCGGCCGACTAGGCCGCGGGCGATGCCTCACGTCGCTCGGTCCATATACTGACCGAACCTCTAAAAATTTTACCCTTTATTTAAAAACATCGCCCATAGGCGAGGGCTAACTCAGATCTTAGCTCACGACTACCTTAGTCATTCCCTAGCTTAGATCATTTCAACTTATGCACAGCGGAATAACATCTATCATTCATTGGACTAAATCCAATCTAATACTTGTCCGGTCGAATCACCTCAGCTAATGGTTAGTATACTCAACTACCAGCTAGCTCCAAGGTTGATTCTGAACACGAACCAAGTCATACAAATCTGAGGTTCCGTTTCCCTAACCATTCTATCTAGATCTATGCAACATTGCTAGATCATACCTTCGCCACATCCACGGAGCTTGTTAGCTCATCGGCCCAGCTAGTCTAGCTGAATGAACTCATAGACCAGCTGATCGATCTGTCACACTCGAACTGAGCTAGGACTGAGCTATGGCCAGCTGCCATATACGGTGTCCAGCTCCTTTACACACACAAAACAACTCCCTTAGGTACTTAGTCATTCAGCGAATCATCCCCACTGACTTAAGTAACCCTTGAGAAGTCTTCAAACAGCTAAGGACATGCATTTGGCCCTTCCCGGCTCATGCTTCATTCAACATCCTTTAGCTTATCAGCTTATGATACAAAGTCCAGCTCATGGACTAACAATGCCCAACAGATCCTGAGTCAATCAACCAACCACCCCACATGACCCAGAACTGATGAGTCTTCACACGTACCTAACCGGCCATGGAACCGTGTCCCAACGAAGCCGATCAGTCCTCCTCTTACCACTGGTGCATCCTTTGATCAATCAGATCAGACACCTTGATCCATCATCTATGGATCAGGTCGTCCATCCTTACCCATGATCAGATCACACACGGCCTTCCTTGAATAATAACACCCAAGCTCAGTACATATGGTCCACGCCATCAAGTACTAGCTATACTCTTATTCATGGCTTGCTGCTTGTTCCAAACATATTGGACCTTGCAATCCACATGGTTCCTCTAATACCAGGACCCCCATGTGTCTCTTCCATGAGTCGGATTAATGGTTCACACATGACCAAACCCAACACAACTCCATCAGATAAGCATCAATATGCTCTCAGGTACAAAAATGACCTCTTCCAAATATGCTCCAAAAACTAATTAAAATTCATGATAATTCATGATAATTCCCAACTAAGAGAATGCCATAACCAGAATTTGCAGAACCGGCCTCGATCCTATAGATCTCGGCCAAATCAGCTAAACCGGCCAAAACTGGACATCATCAAATCAATTCCTAAAAATTGATTCAAATACAGGAAATCTCATGATAATTCATAACTAAGAGATTCCCATAATCAGATTCCAAAGAATCGACCCAGACCATATAGATCCTGATCATGAACAGCCCGGCCAAGGCCTTGGGCACCATTCCTGAACCGGCCAAGGCCTTGGTTCAGTGCCATCAGGCCTGATCCAACAGACTACACCATAAACATTTCTAATACATATATAGTCCTCAAGGACGTGCCATACTTGGCCATGATCAATTCCACAGTCAACAGAATTGTAATTCAAAGGTAATCATAAAACCGGTTACCTTATACATGATCTGATTAGATCATGTGCCTTTCCTTATTATGTTCGGCCATGCTCCTCCAGTGCACGCCTCTATCAACCCTTATCACATACCTCCTGTATTGATAAGATCCATTCATGGGTCGCACCCCTGATCCCTTCCATGGAACTTCCATGAAACCAGTTTCTACACTGCATCCACCTTCAAGGCTATTCATGCCATTGTGAGGGAAGTCCGGCCTTCTCCCTTCTCTCCTGGGTATTTGCGTGTGTTCCCAAGATACAGAGGAAGCCTAGGACGTGTTCATCAGTGGTGAAAACATACCACAGGGTCGTTCATAACTCCCCTTGCACTTCCATGAAACTGCCTTTCTACACACATCTGCCCTTAAGGCTGTCTTGGCCTTTGGGAATGAATTCCGGTCATCAACCTTCTCTCCTCACCATTTTCGTGTGTTCTCAGGCCCTGGAGGATTCTTTGGGTGATAAAATCACGGATCAAAAGCCACCAGAAAGTCGTTCATAACTTTCCCCCTTGATCTCTCCCAAAACTGCCTCTTTATGGCCTTCACACCACCATGGGTCTTGGATTGGGAATCCGACCAACTCTCTGTCTTTTCTCTGTGTTTCTTTGTGTTTCAGGGTGTAGTAGGAAGCCCTGGCGTGCCTGCAAAGGCACGGACTTGCCTGCCTTTTATAGAAGAAGGGGCAGTTACCTTTCCAAAGGTTGCACCCTTTCGGTATCATTTCTGGCCATTGATTTAATCAATGGTCCAGATCACACCCTTTCGCCTCTGGCAGTTACCAGACGTCCTGGAACTGTCAAACCACTCCTGGACATGTCCAAAACAAGCCCACACGGATTGCCCAAGCTCCTGGCTCAATCCCAAGAGCCAACCAGCCCATCGGCACACACGGGTCACCCACATGGCCCGGCCACTGTCCAGACCCGGCCCAACTGCCCATGACTTGAACACTCAGTCCAGCTGAGTTGAGCTGATCCCCAGATGTCCCAGCTGAGTGAGCTGATCCCCAGATGTCCCAGCTGAGTGAGCTAGACCATCCAGCTCAGGGAGCTGACCTACACTTCAGTGAGCTACATCGAGCTGCACTACACTTCACCTAGCTGGTCGAGCATGCTTACTGCATCGCCCAGCTGTTATACACTGTGTCCCGCTTGCTTCCTTTATCTTCTTCAATCCTTCTAAGTCCCTTGGTCTATTTCCAGACCTAGACTTAGTTCTCCCATGATCCATTCTGATCACTCACTTCATCGAGCTTCCCCAGATCTCGTCCAGCTACCAGCTGGCTTGTCCAGCTCCTTTGAGCTTGCCTCTGCCTTATTTTGGTTAAGTTCCAGCTACCTGATTCCCTTAACCACGTTTTGGACCATGACACACTTGTCTTTAGGTCATGTGACCTTACTGGTGCGTCTCCTCGCACTAAGGTCTGTCCGGACGATCCTATCCAGGATCGGGGATGCTACAAGTTTCCCCCACTTAGAATGGATTCGTCCTCGAATCCGGTGGTGCTGACGCCCTGCCTCAAGACTAAGGTTCCAATCAAACTCTTTGCATCTGGAACATGGAGCATGCTCGTTTGGTTCTTCCAAACCAATTCATTGCATCTCCCTCCTTGTTCCTTCTCACTGATCACGTCTTGATCATCATATATACATGTCTCCCCCACTTGATAGAGATTTAACCCAAAATCTTATCAAGTGGTCCATCAAGCACCCATACAAGGACATGACTGGTGTCACTGACCCAACTCTCCAAGTTGCGGTCCATGTAGACACCAAGTCCATATCTCTCTTTAGAATTTCGTCTACTCTAGACTTCATTCTTTTTCAGATCTTAGTCCACGACTAGATCAAATTCAGTCCCTAGGAACATACTGCGTACTCAAGTCTTAGTAGATTCAACCAATCTCTAAGCCACTCGATGCACCAGCCAAGTCCTAGCGAACATGTTCCAATCTTTAGGCTGATCACTCTACCATGAGTCCTAACAGATTGTTTTGTTCCCTTAAGTCCTTCCCATACAATAAGGTTTATGATTCCAGCCACCAATTACTGGATCATTCCTTAACCGGCCACAGCCTCTCCCAGCTTGGGCATATTGCGACCTCAGTCCATACTAGACTAGACCGCCTCATCTTGACTCCGTCCATTACTGGACTTCGTCATAATCCAATCCTGGTCCTTTCATGGACTCGATCACATTCCGGTCCTGGTCCACTCAGGGACTCAACCATTTTCAACCCGACCATAGGCCTATCTCCGAATAGGTCGTCATGTGATCCTTGTCCCTTACTGGACTTGATCATTCTTATTCCAACTTTAGGTCAATATCCGAGTTGGTTGTGCTGCGATCCTCATCCCTCATTGGACTTGATCGACTTCAGCTCGGCCATCTCGGCAGGAGCAATACAATAGGGAATTTTGGATATTGGGGCCGTCCCAGGTTCCAGTTCTATTATGAATGGGTCCGACCTATCAGGGGGAATGCCCTGTAGTGACCTAAACACATCATGGAACTCTCGGACCAGCGGTATTCCCTCCAGGTCACCACCCCCTACGACCTCCTTAGTGGCGATTGTGGCCAGATAGCTTCACAACCCTTCCTCAGCATCCTCTTAACATGGATTGCTGACACCACCAAGCATCCAGAGATCGGACGTATACCTTGGAACCTGATCGGAGATCCACACCCACTCTCAAACTGCACGCGCTCCCGGTGACAGTCAAGAGTGGCCCGATTCTTTCCAAGCCAGTCCACGCCTATCACATCGTGATTCTCAAGGCGGACAACAATCAGATCCGCAGGCATTACCCTGTCTATGATCAACAATCAGATCCGCAGGCATTACCCTGTCTGTGATCAATAACGGGATGTCTCTAACCAGCCCTAGTGAATCCATCACCTGCCAACTGGCCGCATTCACTATGACAAGACAATCCCATGTTCCCATCTGGAACAATCCCTTTCCGACCATTCCTGGACTCACAACACTATGTGTAGTTCCAGTATCGAAAAGTACGTGTGTTTCCACACAACCGATCATTAAGTACTTAGATGAGTAGGATCTCAGTTTGATCACACATTTGGAAAACGTCCCATACCATTCTCCAAAGCATCACACTTCTGTGAACTTCCCATACCATTCACAAAGGTATTTATAGTATACCTCAATCCTCATCATACTAAGATACTTAACATCGTGTTTCCCATTTCCTCCTGAATTGATCCATTCCATTCACTCAATCTTAAGAAATCCTACCTTGACTTAAACTGAGTCCAAGATGATCCATCTGATCACAAGCCCACTCATGTACTAGCCAAGTAGCGTCTCACTTAGACCAACATGAACACCGCATATGCTCACTTGTTTAGAACGGCCACCAGGGAATAACACTGACCTCCAAGAGAGTGCTGCACGTTCTTTCAACCTAAGCCACTCTCTGGTCCATGTTACTTCCCTTGCCCAGGTCGTCCATACAAAGATCTTGCATTGCATCCATCGTCCAATCCGTCTATTATTTCCAAATAACTAGATAACAAACCTTTCTGTTTTCAGGGTCATGCCCTTGGAGAGTGCATCTTGGCTAAGCCGGCTCATCTTGGAACTTTCCCGTTCACAAGCATGAAACCCAATCTTACCTCAACTCTCGCTTGGCTCACCAACGCTAAGGTTCCAAGTCATCATAGTTTTCAGAAATAATTTCGGTTAGGAACTCAACATCCTTGAGCACTGTCCATAACAGGATCAAGCATGCTCTGATACCAACTTGTAAGACCCGATCCCGGCCGACTAGGCCGCGGTCGATGCCTCACGTCGCTCGGTCCATATACTGACCGAACCTCTAAAAATTTCACCCTTTATTTAAAAACTTCGCCCATAGGTGAGGGCTAACTCAGATCTTAGCTCAAGACTACCTTAGTCATTCCCTAACTTAGATCATTTCAACTTATGCACAGCAGAATAACATCTATCATCCATTGGACTAAATCCAATCTAATACTTGTCCGGTCGAATCACCTCAGCTAATGGTTAGTATACTCAACTACCAGCTAGCTCCAAGGTTGATTCTGAAGATGAACCAAGTCATACAAATCTGAGGTTCTGTTTCCCTAACCATTCTATCTAGATCTATGCAACATTGCTAAATCATACCTTCGCCACATCCACGGAGCTTGTTAGCTCATCGGCCCAGCTACTCTAGCTGAATGAACTTATAGACCAGCTGATCGAGCTGTCACACTCGAACTGAGCAAGGCCCGAGCTATGGCCAGCTGCCATTTACTGCGTCCAGCTCCTTTACACACACAAAACAACTCCCTTAGGTACTTAGTCATTCAGCCAATCATCCCCACTGACTTAAGTAACCCTTGAGAAGTCTTCAAACAGCTAAGGACATGCATTTGGCCCTTCCCGGCTCATGCTTCATTCAACATCCTTTAGCTTATCAGCTTATGATACAAAGTCCAGCTCATGGACTAACAATGCCCAACAGATCCTGAGTCAATCAACCAACCACCCCACATGACCCAGAACTGATGAGTCTTCACACGTACCTAACCGGCCATGGAACCGTGTCCCAACGAAGCCGATCAGTCCTCCTCTTACTACCGGTGCATCCTTTGATCAATCAGATCAGACACCTTGATCCATCAACTATGGATCAGGTCGTCCATCCTTACCCATGATCAGATCACACACGGCCTTCCTTGAATAATAACACCCAAGCTCAGTACTTATGGTCCACGCCATCAAGTACTAGCTATACTCTTATTCATGGCTTGCTGCTGGTTCCAAACATATTGGACCTTGCAATCCACATGGTTCCTCTAATACCAGGACCCCCATGTGTCTCTTCCATGAGTCGGATTAATGGTTCACACATGACCAAACCCAACACAACTCCATCAGATAAGCATCAATATGCTCTCAGGTACAAAAATGACCTCTTCCAAATATGCTCCAAAAACTAATTAAAATTCATGATAATTCATGATAATTCCCAACTAAGAGAATGCCATAATCAGAATTTGCAGAACCGGCCTCGATCCTATAGATCTCGGCCAAAATCAGCTAAACCGGCCAAAACTGGACATCATCAAATCAATTCCTAAAAATTGATTCAAATACAGGAAAACTCATGATAATTAATAACTAAGAGATTCCCATAATCAGATTTCAAAGAATCGACCCAGACCATATAGATCCTGATCATGAACAGCCCGGCCAAGGCCTTGGGCACCATTCCTCAACCGGCCAAGGCCTTGGTTCAGTGCCGTCAGGCCTGATCCAACAGACTACACCATAAACATTCCTAATATATATATAGTCCTCAAGGACGTGCCATACTTGGCCATGATCAATTCCACAGTCAACAGAATTGTAATTCAAAGGTAATCATAAAACCGGTTACCTTATACATGATCTGATTAGATCATGTGCCTTTCCTTATTATGTTCGGCTATGCTCCTCCAGTGCACGCCTCTATCAAACCTTATAACATACCTCCTGTATTGATAAGATCCATTCATGGGTCGCACCCCTGATCCCTTCCATGGAACTTCCATGAAACCAGTTTCTACACTGCATCCACCTTCAAGGCTATTCATGCCATTGTGAGGGAAGTCCGGCCTTCTCCCTTCTCTCCTGGGTATTTGCGTGTGTTCCCAAGATACAGAGGAAGCCTAGGACGTGTTCATCAGTGGTGAAAACCTACCACAGGGTCGTTCATAACTCCCCTTGCACTTCCATGAAACTGCCTTTCTACACACATCTGCCCTTAAGGCTGTCTTGGCCTTTGGGAATGAATTCCGGTCATCTACCTTCTCTCCTCACCATTTGCGTGTGTTCTCAGGCCCTGGAGGATGCTTTGGGTGATAAAATCACGGATCAAAAGCCACCAGAAAGTCGTTTATAACTTTCCCCCTTGATCTCTCCCAAAACTGCCTCTTTATGGCCTTCACACCACCATGGGTCTTGGATTGGGAATCCGACCAACTCTCTGTCTTTTCTCTGTGTTTCTTTGTGTTTCAGGGTGTAGGAGGAAGCCGTGGCGTGCCTGCAAAGGCACGGACTTGCCTGCCTTTTATAGAAGAAGGGGCAGTTACCTTTCCAAAGGTTGCACCCTTTCGGTATCATTTCTAGCCATTGATTTAATCAATGGTCCAGATCACACCCTTTCGCCTCTGGCAGTTACCAGACGTCCTGGAACTGTCAAACAAATCCTGGACATGTCCAAAACAAGCCCACACGGATTGCCCAAGCTCCTGGCTCAATCCCAAGAGCCAACCAGCCCATCGGCACACACGGGTCGCCCACATGGCCCTGCCACTGTCCAGACCCGGCCCAACTGCCCATGACTTGAACACTCAGTCCAGCTGAGTTGAGCTGATGCCCAGCTGTCCCAGCTGAGTGAGCTAGACCATCCAGCTCAGGGAGCTGACCTACACTTCAGTGAGCTACATCGAGCTGCACTACACTTCACCTAGCTGGTCGAGTATGCTTACTGCATCGCTCAGCTGTTATACACTATGTCCCACTTGCTTCCTTTATCTTCTTCAATCCTTCTAAGTCCCTTGGTCTATTTCCAGACGTAGACTTAGTTCTCCCATGATCCATTCTGATCACTCACTTCATCGAGCTTCCCCAGATCTCGTCCAGCTACCAGCTCGCTTGTCCAGCTCCTTTGAGCTTGCCTCTGCCTTATTTTGGTTAAGTTCCAGCTACCTGATTCCCTTAACCACGTTTTGGACCATGACACACTTGTCTTTAGGTCATGTGACCTTACTGGTGCGTCTCCTCGCACTAAGGTCTGTCCGGACGATCCTATCCAGGATCGGGGATGCTACAATTTTGGCACACGTGGGCTATCTGTTCAGTACAAACATGACGTCTGTGGGTGTCCGTCAGCACACACAGGACGTCAGTGTGTGTCCGTCAGCACAGACAGGACGTCCGTGTGTGTCCGTCAGCACACACAGGATGTTCGTGTGTGTCCGTCAGCACACACAGGACATCCGTGGCTGTCCGTGTGTGTCCGTTAGCACAGACAGGACGTCTGTGGCAGTCCATCAGTACACATATCAGCATGTTGGGCCTTGGACTCAGCATGCTGACCCTTCCTGTGGACTGTTCGGGTTATTTTGGCCAACTTGGGCTGTCTGTTCAGTACACACATGACGTCCGTGGGTGTCGGCCAACAAACACAGGATGTCCGTGTGTGTCTGTGTTTGTCCGTGTGTGTCCGTCACCACACACAGGACGTCCGTGGCTGTCCGTCAGCACACACAGGATGTCCGTGGCTGTCCGTGTTTGTTTGTGTGTGTTCGTCAGCACACACATGACGTCCGTGGCTAACCATCAGTACACATATCAGCATGTTGGTCCTTGGACTCAGCAGGCTGACCCTTCCCGTGGACTGCTCGGGTGATTTTGCCCCAGTTGGGCTGTCTTTTCAGTACACACAGGACGTCTGTGGGTGTCCGCCAGCACACACATTACGTCTGTGGCTGTCCGTGTGTGTCCGTATTTGTCAGTCTGTGTCCGTCAGCACACACAGAACGTCCGTGGCTGTCCATCAGTACACATATCAGCATGCTGGTCCTTGGACTCAGCACGCTGGCCATTCCCGTGGTCTGTTCGGATGATTTTGGCCCACATGGGCTGTCTGTTCAGTACACACAGGACGTCCGTGGCTGTCCGCCAGCACACACAGGACGTTCGTGGCTGTCCGTCAGCACACACAGGAAGTCCGTGGCTGTCCGTGTGTGTCCGTGTGTGTCTGTCAGCACCCACAGGACATCAGTGGATGTCCATCAGTACACATATCAGCACGATGGTCCTTGGACTCAGCAAGCTGGACCTTCCTGTGGACGGTTTGGGTGATTTTGGCCCACGTGGGCTGTCTGTTCATTACACACAGGACATATGTGGGTGTCCGTCAGCACACACAGGAAGTCCGTCTGTGTCCGTCAGCACACACAGGACGTCCATGTGTGCCCGTCAGCACACACAGGACGTCCGTGGCTGTCCGTCAGCACACATAGGACGACTGTGGCTGTCCGTGTGTGTCCGTCAGTACACACATGACGTATGTGGGTGTCCGTCAGCACACACAGGACGTCCGTGTGTGTCCGTCAGCACACACAGGACGTCCGTGTGTGTCCATCAGCACACACAGGACGTTTGTGGCAGTCCATCAGTACACATATCAGCACTTGGGCCTTGGACTCAGCATGCTGACCCTTCCTGTGGACTGTTCGGGTTATTTTGGCCCACTTGGGCTGTCTGTTCAGTACACACATGACGTCCGTGGGTGTCCACCAACACACACAGGATGTCTGTGGCTGTCCGTCAGCACACACAGGACGTCTGTTGCTGTCCGTGTGTGTCCGTCAGCACACACAGGACGTCAGTGGCTGTCCAACAGTACACATATCAGCATGCTGGTCCCTTAACTCAGCACGCTGGCCCTTCCCGTGGACTGTTCGGGTGATTTTGGCCCACGGGGGCTGTTTGTTCAGTACACACAGGACGTCCGTGTGTGTCCGTCAGCACACACAGAACGTCCGTGGCTGTCCGTGTGTGTCCGTCAGCACACACAGGAAGTCCGTGGCAGTCCATCAGTACTAGCACGTTGGGCCTTGCACTCAGCACGCTGGCCCTTCCTGTGGACTGTTCGGGTGATTTTGGCCCACTTGGGCTGTCTGTTCAGTACACACATGACGCCCGTGGGTGTCCGCCAGCACACACAGTGTCACGCCCCCAATCCTGAATAGGATTGTTGGGACGGCCATGGTTCGAGGAAACGTACAAGCCAGTCTTAGGACATCAAGGCAAGCGTTCCATGGTCGAGAAAAAAGGTTAAGGACATAAGGAAACTTAGACTTAACCTTATACAAGCTAAGAGACAGCTAGGACGAGTAAGACGGTAACTGGACGAAGTGGATGAGTAGCTCGGCCAGCTCAATGAAGCTAGGTTCAGTTCACTCCAGCTCAGTCCCTACTAAGTCAGCTCCACTAGCTGGATTACTAGCTCACTCAGCTGGGGCAGCTGAGAGTCAGCTCATCTCAGCTAGACGGACTTTCCGGGCTTTAGGCCGATGGTCCGGGTCCGGGTCAGTGGCGGGCTGTGAGGTCCGGCCATGAGGCCATGGGCTGTTGGGTCTTAGGACAAATCCGTTGGCTAAGTCCAGGAGGCTTGGGGCGTGGGTTGGGCTTGTGGCCGACCCCAAACCCAATCAGAAAGGGCGAAGGGATGCAAGTGGCCGAAAGGGGACAACCCTTGGCCGATGATGCCCATTCGCTTGCAAGTCATGCCTGTTCGTGGGGCAAGACTTACCCCCTCGTTTTCTATAAATATGGGGGCTCTCTGGTCGATTTCATTATCCAATTCCAGAGTAAAATACTCAGAGAAAACCGTAGAGAGAAAAAAAGAGAGAAAGAGAGAGTTCCGGCCAAGAGAAAGGCCGAGTGTGGTGGTGTTGTGTTCCGGCGACTCTGATCGTTTGGGAACTAACTCCGGTCAAGAATGGGAGATCAAGACAAGGAGAAGAGCATGGAGAACCTAGACGTGGTTCACAAGGTATGTGATGGGCCGTGGCTCCATCAGACCGAACGGACGGTCCATGCGACCGCACCGCGGCTCTGCTCGGTTCCTAAGTCCCATCCGGCTCTCCTTATCTGTTTCAATTTGTTTCTCTTCTCTTCTCTCTGGTTAAACACGAAAGGTTGTGTTGGTTGAGTCCAAGGGACACGTCCCTAGGCTTTGGCCGAATATAATCAAACCGCTAGCCTAGACACGGGTCGGTTAGTGGGATGATCCGATCGCACCAAGACTGGGCGGTTAGGAAGAACGGTTGGGAATGACCCAAAGGGCACGAGTTGTCAAGAGTCACGAGTGTCCAAGAGGCACGAATGGCCAAAGGGTACATGTTCCAAACGGTGTCTTTTGGGACAGGTTAGGACCGATCCATATGGATCAGCCTATGGCTTGTCTAGTCAGGACAAGGTCACGGTTTGTCTAAGCAAAGGTTGAATCGCAAGGTCTGACCGGTTGCTAAGCCTTCCGGATTAGGCTTGAGGCTTACTCGGCCGATTGGATCCAGGCCAAAGGCCGGATCAGGCAAGGGAGTTCATTGGGCCATCGAGCCGGACTCCATTGGCCGGTCGCACCTAGATTCTATCCGGTTAGACGGATTGGTCTTTGGGGACGATCCGGATCTGTTCGTGTGTTCTGTTTATCTATTCTGGACTATCTATCTGATTCTAAGTCAAGGGGTGGTTGGTTGAATGACTTAGGATACGGTAGGTAGGTTCATACGTTTTATGATTATGTTGACTGAGGTTTATCTATGTTCTAGGAACCAAGCCAAGCATTGTAGAATCAATCCATTATATTCTCGGTTATGATTAATGCTTATATGGTTGTGGTTTCAGGAACTAAGGATGGTTCTGGTCAAGCCAAGGAGCCGTGAAGGCTCGGTCAGTGAGAGGCTGTGTAACGTGTGGTTAGATGAAACTAGGGATGAACTAGTGATTGTCTATGAGACTGTTAAGAAGTTGTGTATTGAATCTCATGTTTCTAAGTAATACAAAGTTTATACATTGTTATTCTGCTGTGCAATCTGTTCCTTTGTTTATGAACCTCATATTCGAATATGACTTAGCAAATAAAAGACTTAAAATGGATCAAACAAGCAAAGAAATTAATAAGTAAGCATTCGTATCCAGTTGGGTCAAGAGACCAGGAATGGGTCTTACAAGTTGGTATCAGAGCATGCTTGATTCTAGGATAGTTGGGTTATGTAGTCCACACACACACACGCAGCCAGCTGATTAGGTCTCACGGTGAGGTTTGATTGCTTAGTCTTGGGATTGTTTTGTTCTTTTTATGTTAGTGTGTTTTGTACTAACATTGTCTGAATCCTTAGGCTGGAAAAAGCAAATCGGGAAAGTCCCGAAGAAGTAAGAGAATGGCCGGTTAGTCTAGCCAAGTGGCCGTGGACGGAACTAATCTGTCCGGTTTGCAAACCGATCCGGCCGCGGCTAACGCTGAAGACGTGTTGCCAACTGATCAGGCTAACATTACGGGTACGCAACAGGATGGTCAGGAACATCAGGAGAGTGATGAGGAAGTGGAATCCTCAAACGCTAACCGTGATGGTGGCCAGCGTGAGAAAGTGGCCGATGGTACGGCCAATGTAACCACAACACTGTCCAAAGAGGACTTGTTAGAGGCCATGAAGGTAATGGGGACTCAGGTGGCGGCTATGGCCCAACTGTTCACGCCATTAGTGAACTCGTCAGTTGGCCAAGCTACGCCTGTGGCTACAACCGCCCCCAACACCAATGGTCCAGTTGTGGAAACGGTCGAGGTGATCGAGATTGATCCACCAGAAAGGACCGGGAAAAAGGTGGACTATCTGAGTTTGCTTCAGCACATCTCCCGTCTAGGGACGAAGCATTTCTCAGGAAGCACCGATCCTATTGAGGCAGACGAGTGGAGGAGTAGGTTAGTCCGAAACTTCAGCTCAACTCGTTGTCCCGAGGATTACAAGAGAGACATTGCGGTTCACTTCCTGGAAGGGGACGCGCATAATTGGTGGCTGGCTGTGAACAAGCGCACCAATGGAAGTCTCCAGAGTTTTGCGGATTTCGAAGATGAATTCAACCGCAAATACTTTCCTGGAGAGGCTTGGGACCGTCTGGAAGGTAGATTCCTAGACCTTACCCAAGGCCGCAGGGCCGTACGTGAGTACGAAGAAGAGTTCAACCGGCTCCGACGTTTTGTTGGAAGGGAACTTGAGGACGAGACAGTCCAGGTTCATCGGTTCATTCGAGGCTTAAGGCCGGAGCTGAGAACTCACTGTTCGATCCGCACCTTCAGCACCGTCGGAGAGCTGGTTGAACGTGTAGCTCTTTTGGAGTCTAACTTGGCCGAGGAAGCCAAGCTTCAGACAAAGTCACAGTCTGTCCCGACGGGTAAGACTAACGACCGAAAGAGGAAGTGGGACCAGGTTGACGGAGGCAAGGCCTCTAGTGGACGACCTGAATGTCCCAAGTGTGGTAAGAACCATCCAGGTGAATGCTGGAAAGCCATGGGAGCTTGTGTGAGATGTGGCAGCTTTGATCATTCCATCCGAGATTGCACTCGACCAAGCTGAACTCAGGGCCAATCCAGTGGCAGCGGCTCTCGGACTTGTTTCCATTGCGGCCAAAGCGGACACTTCCAAAGTGAATGTCCTAAGCGGCAAGGAGGACAAGGGAAGGGTCGTGGAGACACGGGAAAGTCGACCCAGAGCAGGCCGGCCACAACACCAAGGGTGTATGAGCTGTCCCGAGACGACGGTGCTTCTGGATCGTTTGATTCGATCTCTGGTAACTCCTGAATTTATCTGTTTACATTCAATAGAATGTTTGGTCTGGAACCTAGAGTGGCTAGGGGATTCTGATGTGGGTCTCTTATAGGGACCCTCATGATTGGTGGTGTTGAAACCCACGTGCTTTTCGACACAGGGGCTACACATAGTTTTGTGAGTCCAGAACTGGTCGGAAAGGGTCTGTTCTGCCTCTGTTCTGGGGATAATTCGAGACTAGTGAGGGCGGCCGGTGGGCAAATCATGCACTCATTAGGGCTCATGACTAATATTCCGGTAATGATCCAGGGGAAAAATCTGCCTGTAGATCTGATTGTGTTGCGCCTACAGAATCACGATGTGATCCTAGGCATGGATTGGTTGGGAAAGTATCGGGCCACTCTCGACTGCCACAGAGGATGTGTACGGTTGGAGACTGGACCTCACCCGATCCAGTACCAAAGTCTGAATATGAGTCCGGCTCTGGATAGAGTAGTGGTGTCAGCAATCCGAGCAGAACGGATGCTTAGACGGGGTTGTGAAGCATATTTGACCACAATTACCACTATGGAGCACGGCAGGTCTGATGATCAGAAGGATCTAACTGAGGACCCGTTGGTGTCTGAGTTCCCAGATGTGTTCCGTTCACTACAGGGTGTCCCCCCTGATTGGTCGGATCCATTTACGATTGAACTAGAACCAGGGACAGCTCCGCTGTCCAAGAGTCCGTACCGAATGGCTCCGGCCGAGATGGCCGAGCTAAAGAAGAAATTAGACGAATTGCTGGACAAGGGGTTCATACGTCCAAGTAGCTCTCCTTGGGGTGCACCAGTCCTCTTTGTGAAAAAGAAGGATGGTAGCATGCGTCTGTGTATTGACTATCGAGGGTTGAACAGGGTTACTGTGAAGAACAAGTACCCGTTGCCCAGAATAGATGAGTTGTTGGATCAACTCAAAGGGGCCAAGTGGTTTTCTAAGATTTATTTGGCCTCAGGGTATCATCAGATCCCTATAGAGCCAAACGATATTAGAAAGACAGCATTCCGGACCAGGTACGGCCACTACGAGTTTGTGGTTATGCCATTCGGTCTGACCAATGCGCCTGCTTCATTCATGAAAATGATGAACAGCGTGTTCCGTGCCTGGAGGAATCTCATCGGAAACACCTGAGAGCCGTGCTGGAACGATTATGGGAACACAAGCTCTATGCAAAACTCAGTAAATGCAGTTTTTGGCAGAAGAGCATTGGGTTTCTCGGCCACATTGTGTCCGGTGAGGGCGTCTCGGTGGATCCAGAGAAGATCAGGGCAATCAAGGATTGGCCTCGACCACGCAGTGCCACGGAAGTCAGAAGCTTCCTAGGGCTGGCAGGTTATTATAGGAAGTTTGTGAAAGGATTCGCAAGCTTGGCTCAGCCTATGACACGGTTGACCGGGAAGGACGTTAAGTTCACATGGTCTGAGGAGTGT
Source organism: Brassica napus (assembly GCF_020379485.1). Taxonomy (NCBI): domain Eukaryota; kingdom Viridiplantae; phylum Streptophyta; class Magnoliopsida; order Brassicales; family Brassicaceae; genus Brassica; species Brassica napus. Next base: position 114,908 of record NW_026016010.1, on the reverse strand, counting down.
GGGAAATGTTTTTCCGTGCTTAAGGACATGCTGACTAGCGCACCCATTCTGGTTCTTCCAGAGGTCGACCAACCCTATGTGGTTTATACGGACGCGTCCATAACAGGACTAGGTTGCATATTAACCCAGCATGGGAAGGTCATCGCCTATGCGTCAAGGCAGTTGAGAAAACATGAGGGAAACTACCCCACCCATGACCTTGAAATGGCTGCGGTAGTGTTCGCCTTAAAGATTTGGCGATCATACTTGTATGGTGCCAAGGTTCAGATACTTACGGACCATAAGAGTCTTAAGTATATATTCACCCAGCCTGAGTTAAACTTAAGGCAGAGAAGGTGGATGGAATTTGTAGCTGATTACGATCTGGATATCACCTATCATCCGGGAAAGGCTAATCTGGTCGCACATGCCTTGAGCCGGAGAAGGGCCGACGTATCAGCCGAACGAGAAGCGGACGACCTGGACGGTATGGTTCGTGCCCTACGGTTGAACGCATCGACCAAAGAGTTTGAACCACTCGGATTAGAGGCGGTCAATCAGGCCGACCTGCTTACTCGAATTCGGTTGGCTCAAGGTCAGGACGAGAACCTAAACAAGGTTGCTCAGAATGATAGGATGGAGTACCAAACTGCAAAGGACGGTACCATCCTAGTAAACGGCCGGATCAGTGTTCCTAATGATAGGAGTCTAAAGGAAGAGATTATGAGGGAGGCTCATAAATCAAGATTCTCGGTTCATCCTGGTGCGACCAAGATGTACCAGAACCTTAAGAAGTTCTATCATTGGATCCGTATGAAGGCGATGTCTGGGTGGCCAAGTGTTCCACTTGCCAACTCATCAAAGCAGAACATCAAGTGCCTAGTGGGTTATTACAAAGCTTGCCTGTTCCAGAATGGAAATGGGATCACATCACAATGGACTTTGTGACTGGGTTCCCTACCACGAGGAATAAGAAAGATGCGGTTTGGGTTGTGGTTGATCGCCTAACCAAATCAGCACACTTCCTGGCTATCAAAAAGTCGGATGGGGTAGATCAGATTGTATGTAAGTACATTGATGAGATCGTCCGACTACATGGTGTGCCGGCGAGCATAGTTTCAGATAGGGATTCAAGGTTCACATCTTACTTCTGGAAGGCTTTCCAAAAAGCTTTAGGAACAAGAGTCAACATGAGTACAGCCTATCACCCACAGACGGATGGACAGTCTGAACGTTCGATCCAGACATTGGAAGATATGTTGCGAGCATGTGTTCTAGACTGGGGTGATTCCTGGGAGAAACATCTACCTCTGGTAGAATTTGCTTACAACAATAGCTTCCATAGTAGTATTGGCATGTCGCCATACGAAGCTCTGTATGGGCGTCCATGCAGGACACCCTTATGCTGGACCCAAGTTGGGGAATGCAGCATGATTGGTCTGGAGATTGTCGAAGAGACAACCGAAAAGATCAAGTTCTTGAGGGACAAAATGAGACAGGCACAAGACCGCCAAAAGAACTATCCAGATCGAAGAAGGAAAGATCTCGAGTTCCAAGTAGGTGACTTGGTGTATCTCAAAATGATTACCTTCAAAGGACGACTCCGGATCACCGGAAGACGGAAGTTAGATCCGAGATACTTGGGGCCGTTCAAGATCATTGAAAGAGTGGGGATGGTAGCCTACAAGTTGGACTTGCCGGCCAAGATGGACGCATTCCATAATGTGTTCCACGTCTCCCAACTTCGGAAATGTTTGACGGACCAAGACATCGCTCTTCCTGCCATTCCAGACGATCTTGGTAAGAACCTAACCTTGGAAAGGAGGCCAGTTCGAATCATAGATAGGATGGAAAAAGCAACAAGGAAGAAGACGGTCCAGATGGTCAAGGTCGTCTGGGACTGTAATGGTCAGGATATAATCACTTGGGAAACCGAAGCTAGAATGAAAGCAGAGTACCCAGAGTGGTTGGATCAGTTTGTTTCCGAGGAAGCATTTGATTCGGATTCGAGGACGAATCCATCCCAAGGGGGGGAGACTTGTCACGCGCCCAATCCTGAATAGGATTGTTGGGACGGCCATGGTTCGAGGAAACGTGCAAGCCAGTCTTAGGACATCAAGGCAAGTGTTCCATTGTCGAGAAAGAAGGTTAAGGACATAAGGAAACTTAGACTTAACCTTATACAAGCTAAGAGACAGCTAGGACGAGTAAGACGGTAACTGGACGAAGTGGACGAGTAGCTCGACCAGCTCAATGAAGCTAGGTTCAGTTCACTCCAGCTCAGTCCCTACTAAGTCAGCTCCACTAGCTGTGTCACGCCCCCAATCCTGAATAGGATTGTTGGGACGGCCATGGTTCGAGGAAACGTACAAGCCAGTCTTGAGACATCAAGGCAAGCGTTCCATGGTCGAGAAAGAAGGTTAAGGATATAAGGAAACTTAGACTTAACCCTATACGAGCTAAGTGTCAGCTAGGACGAGTAAGACGGTAGCTAGGACGAAGTGGACGAGTAGCTCGGCCAGCTCAAGGAAGCTAGGTTCAGTTCACTCCAGCTCAGTCCCTACTAAGTCAGCTCCACTAGCTGGACTACTAGCTCACTCAGCTGAGGCAGCTGAGTGTCAGCTCATCTCAGCTAGACGGACTGTCCGGGCTTTAGGCCGATGGTCCGGGTCTGGGTCAGTGGCGGGCTGGGAGGTCCGGCCATGAGGCCATGGGCTGTTGGGTCCTTGGGCAAGGCTGTGGGCTGTGTCCAGGAGGCCTGGGGCGTGGGTTGGGCTTGTGGCCGACCCCAAACAAGCAGAGAAATTAATAAGTAAGCCTGTGGACTCCATCAGGTCGAGAGGCCAGGGTTCGGGTCTTACAAGCTGGACTACTAGCTCACTCAGCTGGGGCAGCTGAGAGTCAGCTCATCTCAGCTAGACGGACTGTCCGGGCCTTAGGCCGATGATCCGGGTCCGGGTCAGTGGCGGGCTGTGAGGTCCGGCCATGAGACCATGGGCTGTTGGGTCTTAGGACAAAGCCGTGGGCTAAATCCAGGAGGCTTGGGGCGTGGGTTGGGCTTGTGGCCGACCCCAAACCCCATCAGAAAGGGCGAAGGGATGCAAGTGGCCGAAAGGGGACAACCCTTGGCCGATGATGCCCATTCACTAGCAAGTCATGCCTGTTCGTGGGGAAAGACTTACCCCCTCGTTTTCTATAAATATGGGGGCTCTCTGGTCGATTTCATTATCCAATTCCAGAGTAAAATACTCAGAGAAAACCGTAGAGAGAAAGAAAGAGAGAAAGAGAGAGTTCCGGCCAAGAGAAAGGCCGAGTGTGGTGGTGTTGTGTTCCGGCGACTCTGATCGTTTGGGAACTAACTCCGGTCAAGAATGGGAGATCAAGACAAGGAGAAGAGCATGGAGAACCCAGACGTGGTTCACAAGGTATGTGATGGGCGGTGGCTCCATCAGACCGAACGGACGGTCCATGCGACCGCACCGCGGCTCTGCTCGGTTCCTAAGTCCCATCCGGCTCTCCTTATCTGTTTCAATTCGTTTCTCTTCTCTTCTCTCTGGTTAAACACGAAAGGTTGTGTTGGTTGAGTCCAAGGGACACGTCCCTAGGATTTGGCCGAACATAATCAAACCGCTAGCCTAGACACGGGTCGGTTAGTGGGATGATCCGATCGCACCAAGACTGGGCGGTTAGGACAAACGGTTGGGAATGACCCAAAGGGCACGAGTTGTCAAGAGTCACGAGTGTCCAAGAGGCACGAATGGCCAAAGGGTACATGTTCCAAACGGTGTCTTTCGGGACAGGTTAGGACCGATCCTTATGGATCAGCCTATGGCTTGTCTAGTCAGGACAAGGTCACGGTTTGTCTAAGCCAAGGTAGAGTCGCAAGGTCTGACCGGTTGCTAAGCCTTCCGGACTAGGCTTGAGGCTTACTCGGCCGATTGGATCCAGGCCTAAGGCCGGATCAGGTAAGGGAGTCCGTTGGGCCATCGAGCCGGACTCCATTGGCCGGTCGCACCTAGATTCTATCCGGTTAGACGGATTGGTCTTTGGGGATGATCCGGATCTGTTCGTGTGTTCTGTTTATCTATTCTGGACTATCTATCTGATTCTTAGTCAAGGGGTGGTTGGTTGAATGACTTAGGATACGGTAGGTAGGTTCATACGTTTTATGATTATGTTGACTGAGGTTTATCTAAGTTCTAGGAACCAAGCCAAGCATTGTAGAATCAATCCGTTCTATTCTTGGTTATGATTAATGCTTATCTGGTTGTGGTTTCAGGAACTAAGGATGGTTCTGGTCAAGCCAAGGAGCCGTGAAGGCTCGGTCAGTGAGAGGCTGTGTAACGTGTGGTTAGATGATACTAGGGATGAACTAGTGATTGTCTATGAGACTGTTAAGAAGTTGTGTATTGAATCTCATGTTTCTAAGTAATACAAAGTTTATACATTGTTATTCCGCTGTGCAATCTGTTCCTTTGTTTATGAACCTCATATTCGAATATGACTTAGCAAATAAAAGACTTAAAATGGATCAAACAAGCAAAGAAATTAATAAGTAAGCATTCGTATCCAGTTGGGTCAGGAGACCAGGAATGGGTCTTACACACAGGACGTCCGTGGCTGTCCGTGTGTGTCCGTGTGTGTCCGTCAGCACACACAGGACAACCGTGGCTGTCCATCAGTACACATATCAACACGTTGGTCCTTGGACTCAGCACGCTTCCCCTTCACGTGGACTGTTCGGGTGATTTTGGCCCACGTGGGCTGTCTGTTCAGTACACACAGGACGTCCGTGGGTGTCCGCCAGCATACACAGGACGTCCGTGGCTGTCCGTGTGTGTCCGTCTGTGTCCGTCAGCACACACAAGACTTCCGTGGCTGTTCATCAGTACACATATCAGCACGTTGGTCCTTGGACTCAGCACACTGGCCCTTCCCATGGACTGTTTGGGTGAATTTGGCCCACATGGGCTGTCTGTTCAGTACACACAGGACGTCCGTGGGTGTCCGCCAGCACACACAGGACGTCCGTGGCTGTCCATCAGTACACATATCAGCACGCTGGTCCTTGGACTCAGCACGCTGGCCCTTCCCATGGACTGTTTGGGTGATTTTGGCCCACGTGGGCTGTTTGTTCAGTACACACAGGATGTCCGTGGGTGTCCGCCAGCACACACAGGACGTCCGTGGCAGTTTGTGGCTGTCCGTCAGCACACACAGGACGTCGGTGGCTGTCCATCAGTTCTAGCACGTTGGGTTTTGGACTCAGCACGCTGACTCGTCCTGTGGACTGTTCGGGTGATTTTGGCCCACTTGGGCTGTCTGTTCAGTACACACAGGACGTCCGTGGGTGTCCACCAGCACACACAGGATGTCCGTGGCTGTCCGTGTGTGTCCGTGAGTGTCCGTCAGCACACACAGGAAGTCCGTGGCTGTCCATCAGTACACATATCAGCACGTTGGTCCTTGGACTCAGCACGCTGACCCTTCCCGTGGACTGTTCGGGTGATTTTGGGCCACGTGGGCTGTTTGTTCAGTACACACAGGATGTCTGTGGGTGTCCGCCAGCATACACAGGACGTCCGTGGCTGTCCGTGTGTGTATGTCTGTGTCCGTCAGCACACACAGGACGTCCGTGGCTGTCCATCAGTACACATATCAGCACGTTGGTCCTTGGACTCAGCATGCTGGCCCTTCCCATGGATTGTTTGGGTGATTTTGGCCCACATGGGCTGTCTGTTCAGTACACACAGGATGTCCGTGGGTGTCCGCCAGCACACACAGGACGTCCGTGGCTGTCTGTGCAGTACTAGCACGTTGGGTTTTGGACTCAGCACGCTGACTCTTCCTGTGGACTGTTCGGGTGATTTTGGGCCACGTGGGCTGTCTGTTCAGTACACACAGGACGTCCGTGGGTGTCCGCCAGCATACACAGGACGTCCGTGGCTGTCCGTGTGTGTCCATCTTTGTCCGTCTGCACACACAGGATGTCCGTAGCTGTCCATCAGTACACATATCAGCACGTCGGTCCTTGGACTCAGCATGCTGGCCCTTCCCATGGATTGTTTGGGTGATTTTGGCCCACATGGGCTGTCTTTTCAGTACACATAGGACGTCTGTGGGTGTCCGCCAGCACACACATTACGTCTGTGGCTGTCCGTGTGTGTCCGTGTTTGTCAGTCTGTGTCCGTCAGAACACACAGAACGTCCGTGGCTGTCCATCAGTACACATATCAGCACGCTGGTCCTTGGACTCAGCACGCTGGCCATTCCCGTGGTCTGTTCGAGTGATTTTGGCCCACGTGGGCTGTCTGTTCAGTACATACAGGACGTCCGTGGCTGTCCGCCAGCACACACAGGACGTTCGTGGCTGTCCGTCAGCACACACAGGACGTCCGTGGCTGTCCGTGTGTGTCCGTCAGCAAACACAGGACATAAGTGGCTGTCCATCAGTACACATATCAAAACGCTGGTCCTTGGACTCAGCAAGCTGGCCCTTCCCGTGGACGGTTTGGGTGATTTTGGCCCACGTGGGCTGTCTGTTCATTACACACAGGACATCTGTGGGTGTCCGTGAGCACACATAGGACGTCCGTGTGTGTCCGTCAGCACACACAGGACGTCCGTGTGTGTCCGTCAGCACACACACAGGACGTTCGTGGCTGTCCGTGTGTGTCCGTCAGCACACACATGACGTATGTGGCTGTCTATCACAACACATATCAGCACGCTGGTCCTTGGACTCAGCACGATGGCCCTTCCCGTGAACGGTTTGGGTGATTTTGGCCCACGTGGGCTGTCTGTTCATTACACACAGGACATATGTGGGTGTCCGTCAGCACACACAGGACGTTCGTGTGTGTCCGTCAGCACACACAGGACGTCCGTGCGTGTCCGTCAGCACACACAGGACATCCGTGGCTGTCCGTGTGTGTCCGTCATTACACACATGACGTATATGGGTGTCCATCGGCACACACATGACGTCCGTGTGTGTCCGTCAGCAGACACAGGACGTCCGTGTGTGTCACTCTGCACACAGACGACGTCCGTGGCTGTCCGTGTGTGTCCGTCAGCACACACAGGACGTTTGTGGCAGTCCATCAGTACACATATCAGCACGTTGGGCCTTGGACTCAACATGCTGACCCTTCCTGTGGACTGTTCGGGTTATTTTGGCCCACTTGGGCTGTCTGTTCAGTACACACATGACGTCCGTGGGTGTCCGCCAACACACACAGGATGTCTGTGGCTGTCCGTCAGCACACGCAGGACGTCTGTTGCTGTCCGTGTGTGTCCGTCAGCACACACAGGACGTCAGTGGCTGTCCAACAGTACACATATCAGCATGCTGGTCATTGGACTCAGCACGCTGGCCCTTCCCGTGGACTGTTCGGGTGATTTTGGCCCACGGGGGCTGTTTGTTCAGTACACACAGGACGTCCGTGGGTGTCCGCCAGCACGCATAGGACGTCCGTGGCTGTCTGTGGCTGTCCGTCAGCACACACAGGATGTCTGTGGCTGTCCATCAGTACTAGCACGTTGGCCCTTAGACTCCGCACGCTGACCCGTCCTGTGGACTGTTCAGGTGATTTTGGCCCACTTGGGCTATCTGTTAAGTACACACAGGACGTCCGTGGGTGTCCGCTAATACACACAGGACGTCCGTGGCTGTCCGTGTGTGTCCGTGTGTGTCCGTCAGCACACACAGGACGTCCGTGGCTGTCCATCAGTACACATAGCAGCACGTTGGTCCTTGGACTCAGCACGCTGCCCCTTCACGTGGACTGTTCGGGTGATTTTGGCCCACGTGGGCTGTCTGTTCAGTACACACAGGACGTCCGTGGGTGTCCGCCAGCATACACAGGACGTCCGTGGCTGTCCGTGTGTGTCTGTCTGTGTCCGTCAGCACACACAGGACTTCCGTGGCTGTCCATCAGTACACATATCAGCACGTTGGTCCTTGGACTCAGCACACTGGCCCTTCCCATGGACTGTTTGGGTGAATTTGGCCCACATGGGCTGTCTGTTCAGTACACAGAAGACGTCCGTGGGTGTCCGCCAGCACACACAGGACGTCCGTGGCTGTCCATCAGTACACATATCAGCACGCTGGCCCTTTCCATGGACTGTTTGGGTGATTTTGGCCCACGTGGGCTGTTTTTTCAGTACACACAGGACGTCCGTGGGTGTCCGCCAGCACACACAGGACGTCCGTGGCTGTCTGTGGCTGTCCGTCAGCACACACATGACGTCTGCGGCTGTCCATCAGTACTAGCACGTTGGGTTTTGGACTCAGCACGCTGACTCTTCCTGTGGACTGTTCGGGTGATTTTGGCCCACTTGGGCTGTCTGTTCAGTACACACAGGACGTCCGTGGGTGTCTGCCAGCACACACAGGACGTCCGTGGCTGTCCATCAGTACACATATCAGCACGTTGGTCCTTGGACTCAGCACGCTGACCCTTCCCGTGGACTGTTTGCGTGATTATAGGCCACGTGGGCTGTCTGTTCAGTGCACACAGGACGTCCGTGGGTGTCCGCCAGCATACACAAGACGTCTGTGGCTGTCTGTGTGTGTCCGTCTGTGTCCGTCAGCACACACAGGACGTCCGTGGCTGTCCATCAGTACACATATCAGCACGTTGGTCCTTGGACTCAGCATGCTGGCCCTTCCCATGGATTGTTTAGGTGATTTTGGCCCACATGGGCTGTCTGTTCAGTACACACAAGACGTCCGTGGGTGTCCGCCAGCACACATAGGACGTCTGTGGCTGTCCATCAGTATACATATCAGCACGCTGGTCTTTGGACTCAGCACGCTGGCCCTTCCCGTGGACTGTTCGGTTGATTTTGGCCCACGTGGGCTGTCTGTTCAGTACACACAGGACGTCTGTGGGTATCCGTCAGCACACACAGGACGTCCGTGTGTGTCTGTCAGCACACACATGATGTCGTGGCTGTCTGTGTGTGTCCATCAGCACACAAAAGACGTCTGTGGCAGTCCATCAGTACACATATCAGCACGTTGGGCCTTGGACTCAGCACGCTTACCCTTCTTGTGGACTGTTCGGGTGATTTTGGCCCACTTGGGCTGTGTGTTCAGTTCACACAGGACGTCCGTGGGTGTCCGCCAGCACACACAGGACGTCCGTGGCTGTCCGTGTGTGTCTGTTAGTGTCTGTGTGTGTCCGTGTGTGTCCGTCAGTACACAAAGGACGTCTGTGGCTGTCCATCAGTACACATATCAGCACGTTGGTCCATGGACTCAGAATGCTGACCCTTCTCGTGGACTGTTCGAGTGATTTTGGCCCACGTGGGCTGTCTGTTTAGTACACACAGGAAGTCCGTGGGTGTCCGCCAGCACACACAGGACGTCCGTGGCTGTCCGTGTGTTTCCATCAGCACACACAGGACGTCCGTGGCTGTCCATCAGTACACATATCAGCACGTTGGTCCTTTGACTCAGCACGGTGACCCTTCCCGTGGACTGTTCGGTTGATTTTGGCCCACGTGGGCTGTTTGTTTAGTACACACAGGACGTCTGTGGGTGTCCGCCAGCATACACAGGACGTCTGTGGCTGTCCATGTGTGTCCGTCTGTTTCTGTCAGCACGCACAGGACGTTCGTGGCTGTCCATCAGTACACATATCAGCATGCTGGCCCTTCCCATGGACTGTTCGGGTGATTTTGGCCCACTTGGGCTGTCTGTTCAGTACACACATGACGTCCGTGGGTGTCCGCCAGCACACACAGGATGTCCGTGGCTGTCCGTGTGTGTCTGTGTGTGTCCATCAGCACACAGGAAGTCCGTGGCTGTCCATCAGTACACATATCAGCACGTTGGTCCTTTGACTCAGCACACTGACCCTTCCCGTGGACTGTTTGGGTGATTTTGGGCCACGTGGGCCGTCTGTTCAGTACCCACAGGATGTCTGTGGGTGTCCGCCAGCATACACAAGACGTCCGTGGCTGTCCGTGTGTGTCCGTCTGTGTCCGTCAGCACACACAGGATGTCCGTGGCTGTCCATCAGTACACATATCAGCACGTTGGTCCTTGGACTCAGCATGCTGGCCCTTCCCATGGATTATTTGGGTGATTTTGGCCCACATGGGCTGTCTGTTCAGTACACACAGAACGTCCGTGGGTGTCCGCCAGCACACACAGGACGTCTGTGGCTGTCTGTGGCTATCCGTCAGCACACACAGGACGTCTGTGGCTGTCCATCAGTACTAGCACGTTGGGTTTTGGACTCAGCACTCTGACTCTTCCTGTGGACTGTTCGGGTGATTTTGGCACACTTGGGCTGTCACGCCCCCAATCCTGAATAGGATTGTTGGGACGGCCATGGTTCGAGGAAACGTACAAGCCAGTCTTGAGACATCAAGGCAAGCGTTCCATGGTCGACAAAGAAGGTTAAGGATATAAGGAAACTTAGACTTAACCTTATACGAGCTAAGTGTCAGCTAGGACGAGTAAGACGGTAGCTAGGACGAAGTGGACGAGTAGCTCGGCCAGCTCAAGGAAGATAGGTTCAGTTCACTCCAGCTCAGTCCCTACTAAGTCAGCTCCACTAGCTGGACTACTAGCTCACTCAGCTGAGGCAGCTGAGTGTCAGCTCATCTCAGCTAGACAAACTGTCCGGGCTTTAGGCCGATGGTCCGGGTCTGGGTCTGTGGCGGGCTGGGAGGTCCGGCCATGAGGCCATGGGCTGTTGGGTCCTTGGGCAAGGCTGTGGGCTGTGTCCAGGAGGCCTGGGGCGTGGGTTGGGCTTGTGGCCGACCCCAAACCCAATCAGAAAGGGCGAAGGGATGCAAGTGGCCGAAAGGGGGCAACTCTTGGCCGATGGTGCCCATTCGCTAGCAAGTCGTGCCTGTTCGTGGGGCAAGACTTACCCCCTCGTTTTCTATAAATATGGGGGCTCTCTGGTCGATTTCATTATCCAATTCCAGAGTAAAATACTCAGAGAAAAACGTAGAGAGAAAGAAAGAGAGAAAGAGAGAGTTCCGGCCAAGAGAAAGGCCGATTGTGGTGGTGTTGTGTTCCGGCGACTCTGATCGTTTGAGAACTAACTCCGGTCAAGAATGGGAGATCAAGACAAGGAGAAGAGCATGGAGAACCCAGATGTGGTTCACAAGGTATGTGATGGGCCGTGGCTCCATCAGACCGAACGGACGGTCCATGCGACCGCACCGCGGCTCTGGTCGGTTCCTAAGTCCCATCCGGCTCTCCTTATCTATTTCAATTCGTTTCTCTTCTCTTCTCTCTGGTTAAACACGAAAGGTTATGTTGGTTGAGTCCAAGGGACACGTCCCTAGGCTTTGGCCGAACATAACCAGACAGCTAGCCTTGACACGGGTCGGTTAGACGGATGATCCGATCGCACCAAGACTGGGCGGTTAGGACGAACGGTTGGGAATGACCCAAAGGGCACGAGTTGTCAAGAGTCATGAGTGTTCAAAGGTTGTGAGTTGCCAAAGGGTGTCAGGGACCAAAAGGTACGAGTTACCAAAGGTTGCGAACATCAAAAGGTACGAGAACCAGGAGGCACGATTGGCCAAAGGGTGCATGTTCCAAACGGTGTCTTTCGGGACAGGCTAGGACCGATCCTTATGGATCAGCCTATGGCTTGTCTAGTTAAGACAAGGTCACGGTTTGTCTAAGCCAAGGTAGAGTCGCAAGGTCTGACCGGTTGCTAAGCCTTCCGGATTAGGCTTGAGGCTTACTAGGCCGATTGGATCCAGGCCTAAGGCCGGATCAGGTAAGGGAGTCCGTTGGGCCATTGAGCCGGACTCCATTGGCCGGTCGCACCTAGATTCTATCCGGATAGACGGATTGGTCTTTGGGGACGATCCGGATCTGTTCGTGTGTTCTGTTATCTATTCTGGACTATCTATCTGATTCTAAGTTAAGGGGTGGTTGGTTGAATGACTTAGGATACGGTAGGTAGGTTCGTACGTTTTATGATTATGTTGACTGAGGTTTGTCTAAGTTCTAGGAACCAAGCCAAGCATTGTAGAATCAATCCGTTCTATTCTCGGTTATGATTAATGCTTATCTGGTTGTGGTTTCAGGAACTAAGGATGGTTCTGGTCAAGCCAAGGAGCCGTGAAGGCTCGGTCAGTGAGAGGCTGTGTAACGTGTGGTTAGATGATGCTAGGGATGAACTAGTGATTGTCTATGAGACTGTTAAGAAGTTGTGTATTGAATCTCATGTTTCTAAGTAATACAAAGTTTATACATTGTTATTCCGCTGTGCAATCTGTTCCTTTGTTTATGAACCTCATATTCGAATATGACTTAGTAACTAATAGACTTAAAAATGGATCAAACAAGCAGAGAAATTAATAAGTAAGCCTGCGGACTCCATCAGGTCGAGAGGCCAGGGTTCGGGTCTTACAAGTTGGTATCAGAGCATGCTTGATTCTAGGATAGTTGGGTTAGGCAGTCCACACACACAAACGCAGCCAGCTGATTAGGTCTCACGGGGAGATTTGATTGCTTAGTCTAGGGATTGTTTTGTTTTGTTTATGTTAGTGTGTTTCGTACTAACATTGTCTGAATCCTTAGGCTGGAAAAAGCAAATCGGGAAAGTCCCGAAAGAGTAAGAAAACAGCCGGTCAGTCTAATCAAGTGGCCATGGACGGGACCAATCTATCCAGATTGCAAACCGATCCGGCCGCAGCTGACACTAGAGACGTGTTGCCAACTGATCAGGCTAATCTTACGGGGACGCAACAGGATGGTCAGGAACATCGGGAGAGTGATGAGGAAGTGGAATCCTCGAACGCTAACCGTGATGGTGACCAGCATGAGAGAGTGGCCGATGGAACGGCTAATGTGCCCGCAACACTGTCCAAAGAGGACTTGTTAGAGGCCATGACGGTAATGGGGACTCAGGTTGCGGCTATGGCGCAACTGTTCACGCCACTAGTGAACTCCTCGGTTGGCCAGGCTACGCCTGTGGCTACGACCACCCCCAACACCAATGGTCCAGTTGTGGAAACGGTTGAGGTGATCGAGATCGATCCACCGGAAAAGTCTGGAAAGAAGGTGGACTATCTGAGTCTGCTTCAACATTTATCCAGGTTGGGTACGAAGCATTTCTCCGGTAGCACCGACCCTATTGTGGCAGACGAGTGGAGGAGTAGGTTGGTCCGAAACTTTCAATCAACTCGCTGTCCAGTGGATTACAGATGCGACATTGCGGTTCACTTCCTGGAAGGGGACGCGCATAACTGGTGGCTTGCAGTGGACAAGCGCACCAATGGGAGTCTGGAAAGTTTTGGGGACTTTGAAGTTGAATTCAACCGCAAATACTTCCCTGCTGAGGCTTGGGATCGTCTGGAAGCTCAGTTTCTAGATTTGGCCCAAGGCCGCAGGACCGTACGAGAGTACGAAGAAGAGTTCAACCGGCTCAGACGGTTTGTTGGAAGAGAGCTGGAGGACGAGGCAGTCCAGGTCCGTAGGTTCATCCGAGGCCTAAGGCCCGAACTGAAGACCCATTGCTCGATCCGCACTTTCAACACCGTCGGAGAACTGGTGGAACGGGTGGCTTTGCTAGAGTCTAACTTGGCTGAAGAAGCTAAGCTTAAGGCTAAGTCACAGTCTGGCCCGTCGGGCAAAACAAATGATAAAAAGAGGAAGTGGGACCAGGTGGACGGAGGTAAGACCTCTGGTGGCCGACCTACATGTCCCAAGTGTGGAAAGAATCATCCCGGTGAGTGCTGGAAGGCCATGGGGGCTTGTGTGCGATGTGGCAGCATGGATCACACGATCCAAAACTGCACTCGACCAAACCGATTCTCAGACCAGTCCAGTGGCAGCGGCTCCGTGACTTGCTTCCTATGTGGCAAGACTGGACACTACAAGTCGGATTGTCCTAAGCTACAAGGAGGACAAGGGAAGGGCCGTGGAGACACAGGCAAGTCGACCCAGAGTAGGCCGACCACAACACCAAGGGTGTATGAGCTGTCCCGGGACGACGGCGCTTCTGGATCGTTTGATTCGATCTCTGGTAATTCCTAAATTTTTCTTTTTACATTCAAGTAGAAAATGCTTGGTATGGAACCTAGAATGTCTAGGGGATTCTGATGAGGGTCTCTGTTAGGAACCCTCATGATTGGTGGTGTGGAAACCCACGTACTTTTCGACACAGGGGCTACACATAGTTTTGTGAGTCCGGGACTGGTCGGAAAGGGTCTGTTCTGTCTGGACGCTGGAGATAATTTTGGGATAGTGAGGGCGGCCGGAGGGCAAGCCATGAACTCACTAGGTCTCATGTCAAATATCCCAGTGTCAATACAGGGAAAGGTATTCCCTGTGGATTTGGTCTGTGTCACCTAAAGAATCACGAAGTGATCCTAGGTATGGACTGGTTGGGAAAGTATCGGGCCACTCTCGATTGCCATAGAGGTCGTGTGCAATTGGAGACTGGGCTTCGACCGATCCAGTACCAATGTCTGTGTCCGGCTCAAGAGAAAGTAGTGGTTTCAGCAGTTCGAGCGATTCGGATGTTGGAACAGGGTTGTCAGTCCTTTTTGGCTACAATTACAACTACAGAGCCGGGCAGTTCTGTCTGTCTGAAAGACCTTTCAGAGGATTCGTTGGTGTCGAAGTTCCCAGATGTGTTCCAGGTACCTCAGGGTGTCCCCCCTGATAGGTCGGATCCATTTACGATTGAACTAGAGCCAGGGACAGCTCCGCTGTCCAAGAGTCCGTACCGGATGGCTCCGGCCGAGATGGCCGAGCTAAAGAAGCAATTGGAAGAATTGCTTGACAAGGGGTTCATACGGCCAAGTAGCTCCCCTTGGGGTGCACCAGTCCTCTTCGTGAGAAAGAAGGATGGTAGCATGCGTCTGTGCATCGACTATCGAGGGTTGAACAGGGTCACTGTGAAGAACAAGTACCCGTTGCCCAGGATAGACGAACTGTTGGATCAACTCAAAGGAGCCAAGTGGTTTTCCAAGATTGATTTGGCTTCAGGGTATCATCAGATCCCTATAGAGCCAAATGATATTAGGAAGACGGCATTTAGGACCAGGTACGGTCATTACGAGTTCGTAGTGATGCCGTTCGGTCTGACCAATGCACCTGCCGCTTTCATGAAAATGATGAACAGCGTGTTCCGAGATTTCTTGGATGAATTCGTGATCATCTTCATTGATGATATCCTAATTTATTCCAAGGATGAGGAATCTCATAGGAAACACTTGAGAGCCGTGCTGGAACGATTACGAGAACACAAACTCTATGCTAAACTCAGTAAATGTAGCTTTTGGCAGAAGAGTATTGGGTTCCTCGGCCATATTGTTTCCGATCAGGGCATCTCGGTGGATCCAGAGAAGATCAGGGCAATCAAGGATTGGCCCCGACCACGCAGTGCTACGGAAGTCAGAAGCTTCTTAGGGCTGGCAGGTTACTATAGAAAGTTTGTGAAAGGATTCGCAAGCTTGGCTCAGCCTATGACGCGGTTGACTGGGAAGGACGTTAAGTTCACATGGGCTGAAGAGTGTGAGGAATGTTTCTCCGCACTTAAGAACATGCTGACTAGCGCACCCGTCCTAGTGCTTCCGGAGGCCGATCAACCATATGTGGTCTATACGGACGCGTCCATCACTGGACTAGGTTGCGTATTGACCCAGCATGGGAAAGTCATTGCCTATGCGTCCAGGCAGTTGAGGAAACATGAGGGAAACTACCCCACCCATGATCTCGAAATGGCTGCGGTAGTATTCGCCTTAAAGATTTGGCGATCATACTTGTATGGCGCCAAAGTTCAGATACTTACGGACCATAAGAGTCTTAAGTATATATTCACCCAGCCTGAGTTAAACTTAAGGCAGAGGAGGTGGATGGAATTCGTAGCTGACTACGATTTGGACATCACCTACTATCCGGGAAAGGCTAATCTGGTAGCAGACGCTTTGAGCCGGAAGAGGGCTGATGTATCGGCCGAACGGGAGGCGGACGACCTGGACGGTATGGTCCGTGCTCTGCGGCTGAATGTGCTGACTACGACAACCGAAGCTTTGGGGTTGGAGGCGGTTAACCAAGCCGACCTGCTTACTCGAATCCGGTTGGCTCAAGGTCAGGACGAGAACCTGAATAAGGTTGCTCAGAATGATAGGACGGAGTACCAGATCGCAAAGGATGGTACCATCCTAGTAAACGGTCGGATCAGTGTTCCTAATGATAGGAGTCTAAAGGAAGAGATTATGAGGGAGGCTCATAAGTCCAGATTCTCGGTTCATCCTGGTGCGACCAAGATGTACCAGAACCTTAAGAAATTCTATCATTGGATCCGTATGAAGGCAGATGTAGCGGAATGGGTGGCCAAGTGTTCCACTTGCCAACTCATCAAAGCAGAACATCAGGTGCCTAGTGGGTTATTACAAAGCTTGCCTATTCCGGAATGGAAATGGGATCACATCACAATGGACTTTGTGACCGGGTTCCCTACCACGAGGAATAAGAAGGATGCGGTTTGGGTTGTGGTTGATCGACTAACCAAATCAGCACACTTCCTGGCTATCAAGAAGTCGGATGGGGTAGATCAGATTGTACGTAAGTACATTGATGAGATCGTCCGACTACATGGTGTGCCGGCAAGCATAGTCTCGGATAGGGATTCAAGGTTCACATCTTACTTCTGGAAGGCTTTCCAAAAGGCCTTAGGAACAAGGGTGAACATGAGTACAGCCTATCACCCACAGACGGATGGACAGTCTGAACGTACGATCCAGACATTGGAAGATATGTTGCGAGCATGTGTTCTAGACTGGGGTGATTCCTGGGAGAAACATCTACCTCTGGTAGAATTTGCTTACAACAATAGTTTCCATAGTAGTATTGGCATGTCGCCATACGAAGCTCTGTATGGGCGTCCATGCAGGACACCCTTATGCTGGACCCAAGTTGGGGAACGCAGCATGATTGGTCCGGAGATTGTCGAAGAGACAACCGAAAAGATCAAGTTCTTGAGGGACAAGATGAGACAGGCACAAGATCGCCAAAAGAACTATGCAGATCGAAGAAGGAAAGATCTCGAGTTTCAAGTAGGTGACTTGGTGTATCTCAAAATGATTACCTTCAAAGGACGAGTCCGAATTTCCGGGAGACGGAAGTTAGACCCGAGATACTTGGGGCCGTTCAAGGTCATTGAAAGAGTTGGGATGGTGGCCTACAAGTTGGACTTACCGGCCAAGATGGACGCATTTCATAATGTGTTCCACGTCTCCCAACTTCGGAAATGTTTGACGGACCAAGACATCGCTCTTCCTGCCATTCCAGACGATCTTGGTAAGAACCTAACCTTGGAAACGAGGCCAGTTCGAATCATAGATAGGATGGAAAAAGCAACAAGGAAGAAGACGGTCCAGATGGTCAAGGTCGTCTGGGACTGTAATGGTCAGGATATAATCACTTGGGAGACCGAAGCTAGAATGAAAGCAGAGTACCCAGAGTGGTTGGACCAGTTTGTTTCCGAGGAAGCATTCGATTCGGATTCGAGGACGAATCCATCCCAAGGGGGGGAGACTTGTCACGCCCCCAATCCTGAATAGGATTGTTGGGACGGCCATGGTTCGAGGAAACGTACAAGCCAGTCTTGAGACATCAAGGCAAGCGTTCCATGGTCGAGAAAGAAGGTTAAGGATATAAGGAAACTTAGACTTAACCTTATACGAGCTAAGTGTCAGCTAGGACGAGTAAGACGGTAGCTAGGACGAAGTGGACGAGTAGCTCGGCCAGCTCAAGGAAGCTAGGTTCAGTTCACTCCAGCTCAGTCCCTACTAAGTCAGCTCCACTAGCTGGACTACTAGCTCACTCAGCTGAGGCAGCTGAGTGTCAGCTCATCTCAGCTAGACGGACTGTCCGGGCTTTAGGCCGATGGTCCGGGTCTGGGTCAGTGGCGGGCTGGGAGGTCCGGCCATGAGGCCATGGGCTGTTGGGTCCTTGGGCAAGGCTGTGGGCTGTGTCCAGGAGGCCTGGGGCGTGGGTTGGGCTTGTGGCCGACCCCAAACCCAATCAGAAAGGGCGAAGGGATGCAAGTGGCCGAAAGGGGCAACTCTTGGCCGATGGTGCCCATTCGCTAGCAAGTCGTGCCTGTTCGTGGGGCAAGACTTACCCCCTCGTTTTCTATAAATATGGGGGCTCTCTGGTCGATTTCATTATCCAATTCCAGAGTAAAATACTCAGAGAAAAACGTAGAGAGAAAGAAAGAGAGAAAGAGAGAGTTCCGGCCAAGAGAAAGGCCGATTGTGGTGGTGTTGTGTTCCGGCGACTCTGATCGTTTGAGAACTAACTCCGGTCAAGAATGGGAGATCAAGACAAGGAGAAGAGCATGGAGAACCCAGATGTGGTTCACAAGGTATGTGATGGGCCGTGGCTCCATCAGACCGAACGGACGGTCCATGCGACCGCACCGCGGCTCTGGTCGGTTCCTAAGTCCCATCCGGCTCTCCTTATCTATTTCAATTCGTTTCTCTTCTCTTCTCTCTGGTTAAACACGAAAGGTTGTGTTGGTTGAGTCCAAGGGACACGTCCCTAGGCTTTGGCCGAACATAACCAGACCGCTAGCCTTGACACGGGTCGGTTAGACGGATGATCCGATCGCACCAAGACTGGGCGGTTAGGACGAACGGTTGGGAATGACCCAAAGGGCACGAGTTGTCAAGAGTCATGAGTGTTCAAAGGTTGTGAGTTGCCAAAGGGTGTCAGGGACCAAAAGGTACGAGTTACCAAAGGTTGCGAACATCAAAAGGTACGAGAACCAGGAGGCACGATTGGCCAAAGGGTGCATGTTCCAAACGGTGTCTTTCGGGACAGGTTAGGACCGATCCTTATGGATCAGCCTATGGCTTGTCTAGTTAAGACAAGGTCACGGTTTGTCTAAGCCAAGGTAGAGTCGCAAGGTCTGACCGGTTGCTAAGCCTTCCGGATTAGGCTTGAGGCTTACTAGGCCGATTGGATCCAGGCCTAAGGCCGGATCAGGTAAGGGAGTCCGTTGGGCCATTGAGCCGGACTCCATTGGCCGGTCGCACCTAGATTCTATCCGGATAGACGGATTGGTCTTTGGGGACGATCCGGATCTGTTCGTGTGTTCTGTTATCTATTCTGGACTATCTATCTGATTCTAAGTCAAGGGGTGGTTGGTTGAATGACTTAGGATACGGTAGGTAGGTTCATACGTTTTATGATTATGTTGACTGAGGTTTATCTAAGTTCTAGGAACCAAGCCAAGCATTGTAGAATCAATCCGTTCTATTCTCGGTTATGATTAATGCTTATCTGGTTGTGGTTTCAGGAACTAAGGATGGTTCTGGTCAAGCCAAGGAGCCGTGAAGGCTCGGTCAGTGAGAGGCTGTGTAACGTGTGGTTAGATGATGCTAGGGATGAACTAGTGATTGTCTATGAGACTGTTAAGAAGTTGTGTATTGAATCTCATGTTTCTAAGTAATACAAAGTTTATACATTGTTATTCCGCTGTGCAATCTGTTCCTTTGTTTATGAACCTCATATTCGAATATGACTTAGTAACTAATAGACTTAAAATGGATCAAACAAGCAGAGAAATTAATAAGTAAGCCTGCGGACTCCATCAGGTCGAGAGGCCAGGGTTCGGGTCTTACAAGACCGTCGTGAGACAGGTAGTTTTACCCTATGATGCCGCGTCGCAAATAGTATTCAACTAGTAGAGAGGAACCGTTGATTCGCACAATTGGTATCGCGTTGGTTGAAAGCCAGTGGCGCGAAGTTACGTGCGCTGGATTATGCTGACGCCTCTAAGTCAGAATCCGGGTAGAAGCGACGCATGCGCCCCGCCGCCCGATTGCCGACCCTCAGTAGGAGCTTCGGCTCCCAAAGGCACGTGTCATTGGCTAAGTCCGTTCGGTGGAAGCGCCGTTGGCCGCTTGAATTAAATTACC